>NC_054583.1:1869607-1912107 GCF_017654505.1 Polyodon spathula
TGGCTAGATCTGGTGGCCCTGCGACCGGACTCACCAGTGGGTCTTCTCTTCAGAGCCCTCCCGCGTTTGCTCTCTGCAGTTGCGACTTCGGGGGGCTCGGCTGTCACTCCCGCGAGCCCGCTGCCCTGGTCCGAGCCCTCCCCTTCCGCTCCCTCTCTCTCCCCCTCGGAGTTGCTGTCCTTGTCGTTTCCCGCGGTTCTCTTGCGCCCCGTCCTCTGCCGACTGCGGCACTCCTGGTTTTGGAGCAAGGGGCGCCCGCACGCTTCCAAATCTTCCTCCGCGGAGCCAGTTCTTCTGCTTTTGTCCGAGTCTTCCCTCCTCCTGCCTTTCGCGTCTCTGCCCTCCCTGCGAGACGACTCCCTCAGCCTCTCTTTCTCGTCCCCTCGGTCTGCTTCGGTATCTTTTTTCTCTTCTCTTCCATCCTCTCTCTCTTCGTTCTCCGACTCGATTCCGTCAACCTCCTTTTTGTCCTCTCTGTCGTGACCTGCCTTACCTTGTTGGCTCCTCCTCCCCACGTCCACCTGCCCTCCTCCTATCTCCGCTGCTTTGTCACCCATGGCTTTGGATTGGTCAGACCCCACCTCCTCTGTCCCCTCCCTCTCCCCTTGAGCAGGAGGGGGGGAGTCGGCTGTCTCAACCGCAGGCCTCGGATACTTTGGGGGTCTCCCACGCTTGCGTTTGGTAGACGGAGACGCTCTTTCGTAACCCCCTTCCGGATTGGAAGACGCGCTATCGCCACAGCCTTCTTCGGGGGTCCCAAGCAAGCTGGGATCCTGAGGGCTGGACTTGCTGTCGGTCGGCCGGGGGGAGCAGGGTTCGTCTGAGATCTGGATCCTGGGAGGGGTTTTGGGTGGTCTGCCCCTTTTGCGTTTGGGGGGGGAATCATCGTTGTCGGTCCCTTCTTTGGGTGGGGAGAGGTCAGGCCTTTGGGGAGACGGGCTGCCCTCGTTTTCCGAGGACCTCGTCCCTCCTCCTTCGGGACTGGCCAAAACCTTTCTCTTCCTGCCCAGACGCCCCCCAGGTTTCTCCCCCTGCTGGGCTGCCATCCTGGACTCCGTTTCCATTCTGCGCCGCTCCGGGAGGTTCCTCAGCACAGGCATATCTTTGACGTCTCTGCTGGGGCTGCCCAGAGAGGTGGCCGTGGACTCTGAATCCGAGTGACCGCTGGAGGCGTGAACGTTGTTCGCAACACCGGACGCGGTGCCGGCTTCCCGATTGTTCGAAGGGGACTGGGACGTGGGCGACGAGGACGCATCGGGCTCCTCTCCCACTCCCTCCTTTCTGGGAACCCCAGCTCTCCTCCTCCTCTTCACTTCCTTCTCCTCCACGATGGTGATCAGTCGCCCGGGAAGCTTTCTCAGCACCTTGGCTGTCGGGGAGTCGTCTTTCATGCTGTTCAGGATCTCGTTGTCGGCGGTCAGCCTCCTCCTCGGAGATCTGGCCAGAGGGCAGCCCTGCGGCGACCCGGGAGACGACAGCTTCTCCCGCTGACCCTCTGCCGTAACGGAAGCAGCCTCCGGGAGCTCGCTGGCTTCGTCGTTGTGGGCATCGGTTCTTGAACCCAAGCTTTGGGACTCCTGTCCCAGCATCTCTGCGGTGGCGTTGGTGGATCTTCGGTGCTGCAGCAAAACCGTCACACTCTCCTCTCCGCCTGCATTTTCACCGCGCACCAGCACATGCTCTTTGGCCCTCGTCACTGCCTCCTGCAGTCCCTTCACCTTCTCAGAGTCCAGCTTGTAGTAGTTCACCTCGATCGGCAAATGCAGTTTAGGACGAGAAGTCGATGCTGCTGGTTTGACGGCCAGCGATTCTGAAGACTTGGGAATCGGATTCACTGGTTCCGGTTCTACCGCCTCCTGTACAGAAGGTGCTGACGTTTCCACTACGGGGGGCTCGTCCGGTCGCAAGGAATCTGGACCAGCCGCGGCCGAGTGTCTTCCTTTGGTTTCTTTTCCGGGGTCTGCAGAGGAGTCGGACAGGCGTTTTGACAGAGTGCCTACAGCGAGGGGCTGTTTTTCCACCTGCGTTTCTGGGCAAGCGGCTGCTACTTCCGCAGAGGAAACTCGATTAACTTTTTCCCAAGGCACTGCCGAGGTGGTTTGCGGACCTGGAGCTCCAGTCCCCAACCTGACCGTGGCTTCGCCGTCTAGGCTGGGTTCAGGAAGGGGTTTTTTGACCTGGGCAGGCGGCCGAATTGGTTTATCCCCAGGATCTGGGTTTTCTATGTCCGTTTGAGAAGGAGGGGAGGCGCGACAGAAATTCAGCGCTCGTTCAGTTTCCTCGCAAAGAGGTGGCGGCGACGGAGCAGGGTACGAATTCCGAACGACTGTCCCCTCCTCCCCGAAAAGCTCTGGAAGAGGAACGGCTTCCCCCCCAGTGGGTTCGGTCAGCAGTGGCTCAGTGAGTTTGGACAGGTCCGGGACGAGAGAGTGGGAACTGTTAGGGAGGGGAGGATTTTGAGTTGTGGGGTCTAAGGCGAGCGGTGGAACGCTTTCGGGTTTCTCGTCGTTTCGGAGGGGGGCGGCCTCCGGGTCTTTCTCCGGTGGCTCTTGGGCGTCATCCACCTGCGCTGCCTCCTCTTCTTCGTTGATCTTGGAGTTGGTAAGCCCGGGGAGCGAAACGGTCACACCGCGCAGCTCGCGCTCTCCCACTGCGTCCATCTTCTCCGACCCCCCAGTTTCGTTCTCCTGGCCGCCAGGTCTCTCAGCAGTGGACAGCCCTGGCTTCAAAACGTCGCCGGGCGAGGAGACTTCGAGCCTCAAATCTGGTCCTGTCTCACTAGCCGATTGCCTGGTGGTCAGTGTGACACTGGGAACAGAGCACACAGAGTCAGCAGGGGCACGGCCATCTTCAACAGCGTGACTGGGCTTGTCTCGTGCCGCCAAAGATTCCTTCTCTTCCTCTTGCGCTGCTGCAGAATGGCAACTGACTGAAGTCATATTTTCAGGCCCTACAGTCTCTTTAAGAGCAGAAGGAGGAGGAGACTCTCCAGACCCCGAAGATGCTTCGTCGTCAGGTTTTCCTTCCCTCACCGAGTCTCCAGGCTCCTCTACGGCTTTCCCTTCCATTTCTTTCGGGTTTCGTTCAGTCGGGGAAAACGCTTTTCGGACCCCGATCTTGGGGCCGGCGCTTGCCTCTGGCGGGTCAGCCGCCAGTCCCAGGTCTCTGCGCGAATCAAGATCCTGTTGGTCTTTTTGCAAGGGCGTAGGAGGCACCAGTTCCCCGGCTTTGACCTCGTTGGCACAGCAGGAGGACAGGGGTTTCCTGGCGGAGTTCTCCGCGGAAAGGGTGGACCCGTCTTCGCTCGCGAGCGCAGACGACTCTTGCCGCGTGTCTTCATCAACGGGCGACTCAGACTCCAGCTCTCTGCTGCTGGTGGAGGTGTTGTTGTCTGCGAACTCAGCGCTGTCTTCGGACGCAGTTAAACCTGGTTCCTGTCCGTCTGAACTCTCTTCCTCTTTGCCCGCAGCAGTATCCGATCCCATCGCCCCTCTCTCCAGCGGCTCGGCTCCATCCGATTCAACTCCGCTCGCGTCCGGTCCAGGTCGATCTTTTGGCAGCGCCGCGGGCGAGCCTTCTTCGCTAGACTCTTTTTCGTCTTCCTGCGCGGACGTGCACTCATCATCCTCCTCCTCCTCCTCCTCCTCGTCTCTGCGAACACCAGCTCTGCCCTCGTCGGGCGACCCCTCCGTTCCTTCCGTCTCCTCTGGAGCTGCGGGCAGCGTCTCCGGGCTTGGCGTAGACGGTCGAGTCTCTGTTGGGGTTTCTGCTCTTGCCGGGGCGCGGGGACCCCGAAGTCTCTCGCTCACTCTGGTGCTGGCGCCGGCCCCCCGTTCTTTCGGCTTCCTCCCTCGGCGGTTAGGGGTCTCCTCTGGGGGGCCCTCGTCCTCCTCGCTGGGGGCCAGGCACAGCACCTCATCCTTAGCTTGGTCCAGATCTTTTCTGGCAGCTTCTACCTGCTCCTGGAAAACAAAAACAAAAAACAAATGTAAAAGAAAACTAGACAGGGCTAACTCTTTATGCTGTACCATACTATCCTCTTATACCTGACATGTCACAGCATCCACAGGTCTACTGCTAATCCTGGTTCCTACTGAGAACTATCAGCCAGCACACTGCCTCTTCGCTCTCTCCCTGTCTCTCTCCTAAGCCTGGTCCTCATAATAATGAGAAACTGAAAAACTGCAAGGACGACAAATGAGACAAATAACCACCTAGGCTTCACAGAAATGTAGATATCAAATGTACAAATCAGGGTTACAAACTCACGCTAGCCCTGCTGCTGCTGCTGCTGCACCCAGTCCTGGGGTTCAGAACTCCCCTCAATGAAGTCTAGTAGAGTATTATTAAAATTGAAATGATCAGGAGCTTGATCCAGTCCTGGTTTCACTAGGAGTTTAATAGTAAGACCCACCTGAGCTTGTTACCTAGACACACTGGGGGGCTGATCAAGCTGGTAGTAAAACCTGGACTGGACGACATTGCTGTGCAATAGGAGTCTGGGGTATAGAATAACTAAAATGATGACGATATACTATTCTGTACACACTGTGTATTAATACGTATCATGTACCTGTCAATTGCAAACCTAGATGATTTTTAGCCTAGACCTTAGGAGAACCTTATATCCTATTTCAATTAAACATTTCACAGCCGTTTCCTATCCCACTCTGTGCACAATATTAAAATGGCATTTTCAACAACTCTGTTACTGCACAAATCAATAATTTATGACTGGGGACGGATCTATCCGCTGAAATAGAGCGCTGACAATCGGACTGATTTCACCCTTCAGAGTGAATTAAGAAGCAGCTGCTCGGGTTTGCGTGGGTCGCTGTTCTCCGCAGAGTCTGAAGAAAAAGCAGCGATCGTCACAAACCCGAGCAGCTGCTGCTTCTTCACTCATTCCACTTCTGAATTGGTGAAATTCAGCCCGATCGACAGCAGCCACCCGGACAATCAGAATAGGTTCACACAGCACAAGTTACTGCACTTCTTATTTTGTTAAATTTTTCTGCTGATCAAGGATAACATAAAAACGCAACTGTAGCCCTGCTACAGCCACACCGCCCCTCTCCCTCTCTCTTTAAAGCAGTAGATGAGGATATCAATATTGTCTCCTCGTTCTCTCTCTCTCTCTCTGGAAAGCTGAGGATGGGAAGGATATCGATGCCATCTTATATCTCTGTCTGTGTAAAGTGGAGGATCTCAATGCCGTGTCAAAATTCGAGAGACTGTCGGCAAGACAAAATGAAAAATTCTTCTTCTCTCTCACCTCAGCCTGTTTCAGCTCCTCCTTACAGACGTCCTCCAATGTTGCTTCCAGGTAATTCATAGCGTACCTCTCAATGGGAGTGAGCTGAAACACAAACAGAACTCGCAGACTAGGATTGAACTCCAGAACCAGAACCAACACAGTCAAGCAGAGCAGCTCTAGTTTGGGGCTCTAGTGCCTTCATCAGCGTTACTGAAACTAAACCGAGTCCAGCAGAGCAGCTCTAGTTTGGGGCTCTAGTGCCTTCATCAGCTTATTGAGGTAAAACTAGCAGAAGGTTATTAAGAAGTCAAGCAGACAATGCGAGAGGGACACTGGAAGTTGCAAACACACTGTCCACACCAAAAAAAACTAACAGCTCTGGCCAAAATTTTAGCATCACCTATAATTTTAGGATTGAGACCATCTCTTTTGGGGAAAAGAATCCAGGGAAAACTACAAAGTGCGGGTGTGCGATTCAATATGTTAACAAGGGAACATTATTCAGCAGCTTTCACTGGACTCTATGAAGCTGAGGGAGTTCATTCTATATAGAGGGGGTGCAATTCAATATGTTAACAAGGGAACATTATTCAGCAGCTTTCACTGGACTCTATGAAGCTGAGGGAGTTCATTCTATATAGAGAAGGTGATGAAAAACATTTGTCCAGAGCTGTAGGCAACTTGTTTATACCTGCTGTGTCTTCAGTTAAGACACAGCAAACTGAACCAGCTTCATCCACAGGTATTGCTGGGACATTACTGCAGCTGCGATTCTGACCTGGTCCACTAGGGCGGCGATCTCCTGCTCTGCCCTGGACAGCTCCTCATCTTCGTCTCGCCCCGCCCCCTCGCCCCCCTCCTCCAACGGGATGTTCTCGTTGAATTCTGCCAGCTCTGCCACCTGCTCTGCCTTCGCTTGCGACGCTGCACGAATATCCTCCTCGTCCTCGGCTTTACACAGAGCCTGGGGGGGGGGGGAGAGAGAACCTCATTTTCATCTGACACGGCATTGAGATCCTCCGCTTTACACAGACAGAGATATAAGATGGCATTGATATCCTTCCCATCCTCAGCTTTGCAAAGAGCAAGTGAGAGAGATAGACACACAGACAGAGAGACAAACAATGAGGGAGACAAACAGACACACACGGAAAGACAGAGAGGCAGGGACTCAAACATGCACTGTGCTATCAGAGAGAGAAAGCATTGATATCCTCATCTACAGCTTTACAGAGCCAGAGAGAGAGAGAGAGATAGAGGTGGGGAGACAGAGAAAGAGAGAGCACACACACAGCATTGATATCTATTCTCCAAGACAGCTCAATCCCAAAAAAATTAAAACGTAATACTCTATATATTAGGTTAAGATATTTTATGAAACGTACAAACTCAAGGCTAGCAGCTGTGATCATTTTGCAGCGTGCAGACTTTTTGGGTGGACTTATAAATGAAAAAAAAAAAAGAAACTTTGAAAAGTTTGCGGACATTGAGTTTAGATAGCAGGAATTTTATTTATTTTTTATAAAGACCAAGTCTCTCGCTGGGAAAGCATTTTTTTTTTTTTTTTTTTTTAAGCTGGCATGGATCTGGTATGTGTCTGAAAGTTCTGCAGGCTCGGCCCGGCTCTGCTCATGGGCTCACCTGCTCCAGAATGGAGGTGTGTTTTGAGCTCACAGAGTCCTCCTCCTCTGGTTTGGAAACGCCCTGCATCTGCTGCTCCGCCTCTCGCCTCTCCCCCTCCGTCAAATCAAACAGCTCGCGGATCGTTTGCTGGGGGGGAAAAACAAATTAAACCAAAAGGGAAAGGAATCAGACTCCTATTGCACAGCAGTGTGATCCAGTCCAGGTTTTACTGCCAGCTTGATCAGCCCCCAGTGTGTCTAGGTAACAAGTTCAGGTGTGTCTGATTATTAAACTCCTAGTGAAAGCAGGACTGGATCACACTGCTGTGCAGCGGGAGTCTGATTATTAAACTCCTAGTGAAAGCCAGGACTGGATCACACTGCTGTGCAGCGGGAGTCTGATTATTAAACTCCTAGTGAAAGCAGGACTGGATCACACTGCTGTGCAGCGGGAGTCTGATTATTAAACTCCTAGTGAAAGCAGGACTGGATCACACTGCTGTGCAGCGGGAGTCTGATTATTAAACTCCTATTGAAACCAGGACTGGATCACACCGCTGTGCAATGGTGATGAAAATGGTGTTTAATGGAGCACTGGAGCCTATAGGCCAAGCATCGCGTACTGTAGAAATTGTGATGTAATCTATTTTTTTTGTTTCTGAAGTAGTTGAAGCCTGGTTAATAAAAAAAAAATTAAAGCATAAAAACACAGAGCACACTTCCAGAATACAAAAACGGGCAAGAAACTGGGGTCTATTGTTTGTGCTACAAGACCAGAGCATAAAGAACTTCAGCTCCCAGCATCCTGCACCATTTCAAAAGGCATGCTGGGAACTGTAGTCCTAGCCAGGGCTGGACTAATTGACTATCTATGAATAGTGACGCTTTCTTTACATAATGTACTGCAATATTGGTCTGTACTGTTGGCGATACAAAACCACAGCATAAAGAACTACAGCTCCCAGCGTCCCTCACCATTGCCGCAGGTGAAAAAGCATGCTGGGAACTGTAGTCCTAGCCAGGGCTATACAGATTCACTGACAGGACTCTTATCCGGACTCCAGCGCATTGGGGTCCACCCACCTCTTTGAAAAAGGCAGTGGTGAAGTTGCCTCCCTCGATGGCCATGTCTCCGAGCATCCTCTTCTGGTTGGCTTTCTTCAGGATGTTTTCCTCCACCGTGCGCTCGCTGATCAGGCTGCGGACAAGAGCGGGGTTTGAAATGCTTGAACGCGAGTCCACTTGATAGCAGGGGGTTTCAAATCCCACCGGCTCAGCCACTGACTTGCTGTGTGTGTGTGTGTGTGTGTGTGTGAGACCCTGAGCGAGTCACGCAAAATAAACAAGGTCTTATTGGAAGTGACTCTGCAGCAGCAGCAGTTGATGATAGAGTTCACCCTCCTAGTCTCTGCGTATCACTCTGGATAAAAACGTCAACAACAACAACCATAATTGAGGCGAGTTCTGAACCCCAGGACTGGGTGCAGCAACAGTTTGATGCAGAGTTCACCCCTCCTAGTCTCTGTAAGTCCCAGATAAAAGCGTCTGCTGAGTGACTCGACAATATTAATTCTAACTGCAGTAAACTTGCGAGAAGGGAGAGGGGAGACTAGGCTCACCGGTATATGTGCACGTCTCTGGTCTGGCCGATGCGATGGCAACGATCCTGGGCCTGGGCGTCCATGGTGGGGTTCCAGTCGCTGTCGTAGAAGACCACCGTGTCGGCCCCCGTCAGATTGACCCCCACACCCCCGCTGCGCGTCGACAGGATGAAGCAGAAGATTCGCCGGTCTGCATTGAAACGCTCCATCAGGGACTACAGAGAGGAAGAAGAGAGGGGAGAGGAGAGAGAATGGAGAGGAGAGAGAGAAGAGGAGAGGGAGAAGAGGAGAGAGAGGGACAGGGAGAGGGGAGTGCAGAGAAGAGGGAGGAGAGTGGAGAAAATTCAATATCACATCAAAAAAATGATGACACTTTAAAAGGTGTCTGGTCAGTCTGCACGCCTCTCTCTGTCTGTGGTTACCTGTCTCTGCTCCACCTTGGTGGTCCCATCAAGCCTCAGGTAGATGTGCCCGTGGTAGTTGAGGAACTGCTCCAGCACGTCTAGCATGCGGGTCATCTGTGTGAATATGAGGACCCGGTGACCCCCACATTTCAGCTGACGCAGCAGCGTGTGCAGGGTCTGCAGACGTGAACAGGACACGTTCAAGAGGGTGGGGGGGGGGAGAGGGGGGGGGGGGGGGGGGGGGGGGGGGGGGGGTTAGGGAAGGTTCGAGATCTCAGAGGTTCTGAGTCTCCCAAAGAATAAGATAAGAAAGTTTACAAACGAGAGGAGGCCATTCGGCCCATCTTGCTCGTTTGGTTGTTAGTAGCTTATTGATCCCAGAATCTCATCAAGCAGCTTCTTGAAGGATCCCAGGGTGTCAGCTTCAACAACATTACTGGGGAGTTGATTCCAGACCCTCACGATTCTCTGTGTAAAAAAGTGCCTCCTATTTTCTGTTCTGAATGCCCCTTTGTCTAATCTCCATTTGTGACCCCTGGTCCTTGTTTCTTTTTTCAGGCTGAAAAAGTCCCTTGGGTCGACACTGTCAATACCTTTTAGAATTTTGAATGCTTGAATTAGGTCGCCACGTAGTCTTCTTTGTTCAAGACTGAACAGATTCAATTCTTTTAGCCTGTCTGCATATGACATGCCTTTTAAGCCCGGAATAATTCTGGTCGCTCTTCTTTGCACTCTTTCTAGAGCAGCAATATCTTTTTTATAGCGAGGTGACCAGAACTGAACACAATATTCAAGATGAGGTCTTACTAGTGCATTGTACAGTTTTAACATTACTTCCCTTGATTTAAATTCAACACTTTTCACAATGTATCCGAGCATCTTGTTAGCCTTTTTTATAGCTTCCCCACATTGTCTAGATGAAGACATTTCTGAGTCAACAAAAACTCCTAGGTCTTTTTCATAGATTCCTTCTCCAATTTCAATATCTCCCATATGATATTTATAATGTACATTTTTATTTCCTGCGTGCAGTACCTTACACTTTTCTCTATTAAATGTCATTTGCCATGTGTCTGCCCAGTTCTGAATCTTGTCTAGATCATTTTGAATGACCTTTGCTGCTGCAACAGTGTTTGCCACTCCTCCTACTTTTGTGTCGTCTGCGAATTTAACAAGTGTGCTTACTATACCAGAATATAAATCAATAATGTAGATTAGGAATAGCAGAGGACCTAATACTGATCCCTGTGGTACACCGCTGGTTACTACACTCCATTCTGAGGTTTTTCCTCTAATCAGTACTTTCTGTTTTCTACATGTTAACCTCTCCCTAATCCATGTACATGTGTTTCCTTGAATCCCAACTGCGTTCAGTTTGAGAATTAATCTTTTGTGCGGGACTTTGTCAAAAGCTTTCTGGAAATCTAAATAAACCATGTCATATGCTTTGCAATTATCCATTATCGATGTTGCATCCTCAAAAAAATCAAGCAAGTTAGTTAGGCACGATCTCCCTTTCCTAAAACCATGTTGACTGTCTCCCAGTACCCTGTTACCATATAGGTAACTCCAGTCCTCGAAGGGTCCCTCAAATCTAGAGGCGTCAAGACTCCAGCCCTTGCGGGATCTTCCGGTTTTCAATCCAACTTACTACTACTAATAATAATAATAATAATAATAATAATAAATAATAATAATAATAATAATATCTATTTTTATGCAGCTATGCAATCACAAAACACTGTACAGAGGCAGGCTGCGAACTCACATTACAACAGGGGAGCTCTCTGTAATTGCAGCTCTCTATTTAACTTCACTGATCTAAATATTTGTTCAAATTGAGACAGGTTTAATATTTTTCAAGGTCTTTTACAGGTGGACCACTGAACAACACACCCACAAGATTCAAGGCAAGGGACCTGTGAAACACTGAGCCCTGGGAAAAGCATTAACTCTGCCCGATTACCAATCAAATAATATAATTAGACCAATTAAGTAATTAAGAGCGTGGGTCGGAACGGGAGTCAGAAGACACTGTCCCTCTCCATATACACACACACACACACTATTATAGCTAGACAGAGGGCGATGATGTCATCGTATCTGTTCACAAGCTCACCACAGTCGTACTGGATGAGTCTTAGATCTGGAAACTGAGTCCTCATGTTGCAGACCACCCTGTGCAGGCAGGCGGAGCGGGGCAGCAGCTCAGCCCTCAGCCTCTCCCTGAATGCAACCTCTTGCTGCAGCAGCGAGGGAGGGGGGTGGGAGGTGTGCATGGTGATGGCGGGGGCTTCCACCGGGGGGATCACAAAGATAAACCTGGGGGGGTAAAGGGAGAGGTTAGCGAGAGACAGCAGGGATGGGAATAGGACTCCTGTTGCACAGCAGTGTCGCCCAGTCCAGGTTTTACCACCAGCTTGATCAGTGAGTCTAGGTAACAAGCTCAGGTGTGTCTGATTATTAAACTCCTAGTGAAACCAGGACTGGATCACACTGCTGTGCAGCAGGAGTCTGATACCCATCCCTGTGATGATAACCAGCATTATTATTACAGGGTTGGGAATCAGACTTCTATTGCACAGCAGTGTCATGCTCCAATTTACCAAAAATTCAGTCTTTGTTCCCGTCTTACCGGTTTATGATGTCAGCAAGCTCCTCAATCCTCTGCACTGGGTTGCGAATGGCTTCTGTCAGTGGGCGGGTACGACCCCAGCCGGCCAGTGACTGGACAGCATTCAGGCAGTGGGCGTACCCGGAACCCTGCCACTCCCCCTCAGGAGGCGGGGCCACGGCGCTGCAGCCCATGAAAGAGCAGAGCCCCAGAAGCTCCGCCCCGTAGACCGGCCGGGCCGCGCAATGCCTCTCATTGAGCTGGAAGAGCCGGTCGAGTCTGGAAGCTCGCTGGAGCTGCTTGCGCTTGTCCAGGCAGGGCTGGATACAGGGTGGCAGGGAGAAAGAGAGGGAGGGAGTGAGTGAGCAAGTAAGCAAAGGAGGGAGACAGGGACAGAGAAAGACAGAGATGGAAAAAGAGAGCAATTCAATGTAATGTTGCCCCTGTGGCAATCAGTTTCACAGCAACAACTTTTATGACACAAAGGAATTGCATGCAGCCAGTCTAGTCACACGCTATCTCCAAACTGCAATGCATGTCTCTCCCAGTAAGTAACAAGGCCGGCACTGTGGGGTCCAGCCCTGGGTTGCAAAGGGAGATTTTTCCTGTCAGCACCAGCTACCAAATCCAGACCTACTGCACAGAGGCCAGGACCTGTTAAGGTGCTGAGGATTGAGAGGAAGGAAAGCAGGCAGCCTGTCCTGCACACAGGGGCTACAAACTGCCCTCTGTCAAGTCTACTGCACCCAGTCCAAGGGTTCAAGATCTCCCCTCAATGAAGTCTAGTATTATTAACATTGCAATGATCAGGAGCCAGGAGTTTGAGCAGGGTTAGAAACTCACACTAGCCCTGCTGCTGCTGCTGCACCCAATCCTGGGGTTCAGAGCTCCCCTCAATGAAGTCTAGTATTAATAATATTGAAATGATCAGGTGTTTGAGCAGGGTCGGTACTCACCATGTAAAACGGAGAGCGTGCCTCCCCACCACCGACTCCCGCCCCGGACACGTGACACTTCCTCCCCCCGAAGGAGGGGGGCGCGGTGGGGGACGCTCTCTCGCGTCCCACTACTGAAGTCACGGGGTGAGGAGAGCGTGACTGTTGCTCGGGTCTGCGCACTGGCGACGAGCCCAAACCGCTTCATTTATATCTAAAATATAGATTTCGAATTAAATTTGAACATGTATGTCTGTATGTATATCACGTGTGCACAAATATATATATATATATATATATATATATATATATATATATATATATATATATATATATATATATATATATATATATATATATATATCTCTTTCGGTACAAAACGTGAAAATACACAGACAGAAAACAGACAAACACACACCCACCTTGCTCAGCTCCTCCCACACTGCTCTGCAGCACCCTGAGGGGCGGGGCTCTGACAGGGGGCGCTGTGGCGCTGCAGCCCGGGGGCTGAGGGTGGGGGCAGCTTGTCACAGCAGCTGAAGAGTGCAGGGATAACTGCTGCTGCACCTGCCCAGGATTCAACAGCTGCGCCTGGGCCAACATCCCAGCCACTGCGGGGGCCCTGGAACTGGTACTGGTCACACTGGTTAAACTGGCCCGGATGGGAGCCAGCGATGTCCGGACTGCCTGGGAAGGAGGAGTCGGGGGCTGTCTCACGGAGTCCGCGTTGGACACGGACGCAGGCAGTCCTGGCCTGATCAGAGTGGCAGAGTTTGTCATCGTTGCGGGCTGCGGGAGAGTGGCTCTGAGGAACCCCTGCGCTTGAATTTTGGGGTTCCCCTGTCCCGGGATGCCCGTAGCGGGGTTCGGAGGGGCTCGGGGTGAAGGCTGGACAGCCAGGGTGGGGACCCCTTCTTTGGGAGCGTGGCGAACAACGATTTTCACAATCCCTGAGCTGGTGACGACTGAAGAGGGTACTGGTGGACAGAGAGAGAAAGTATTAGGAGAAAAAAAAAATATTTCTGATTTGCTACTTTGCTAGCAATCTTGCAAAGTGATCAGTTAAATAATGTTCCCTTGTTAACATATTGAATTGCACCCCCTCTATATAGAATGAACTCCCTCAGCTTCATAGAGTCCAGTGAAAGCTGCTGAATAATGTTCCCTTGTTAACATATTGAATTGCACCCCCTCTATATAGAATGAACTCCCTCAGCTTCATAGAGTCCAGTGAAAGCTGCTGAATAATGTTCCCTTGTTAACATATTGAATTGCACCCCCTCTATATAGAATGAACTCCCTCAGCTTCATAGAAAGCTGCTGAATAATGTTCCCTTGTTAACATATTGAATTGCACCCCCTCTATATAGAATGAACTCCCTCAGCTTCATAGAGTCCAGTGAAAGCTGCTGAATAATGTTCCCTTGTTAACATATTGAATTGCACCCCCTCTATATAGAATGAACTCCCTCAGCTTCATAGAGTCCAGTGAAAGCTGCTGAATAATGTTCCCTTGTTAACATATTGAATTGCACCCCCTCTATATAGAATGAACTCCCTCCGCTTCATAGAGTCCAGTGAAAGCTGCTGAATAATGTTCCCTTGTTAACATATTGAATTGCACCCCCTCTATATAGAATGAACTCCCTCCGCTTCATAGAGTCCAGTGAAAGCTGCTGAATAATGTTCCCTTGTTAACATATTGAATTGCACCCCCTCTATATAGAATGAACTCCCCTTCTATATAGAATAATGTTCCCTTGTTAACATATTGAATTGCTCTATATAGAATGAACTCCCTCCGCTTCATAGAGTCCAGTGAAAGCTGCTGAATAATGTTCCCTTGTTAACATATTGAATTGCACCCCCTCTATATAGAATGAACTCCCTCAGCTTCATAGAGTCCAGTGAAAGCTGCTGAATAATGTTCCCTTGTTAACATATTGAATTGCACCCCCTCTATATAGAATGAACTCCCTCAGCTTCATAGAGTCCAGTGAAAGCTGCTGAATAATGTTCCCTTGTTAACATATTGAATTGCACCCCCTCTATATAGAATGAACTCCCTCCGCTTCATAGAGTCCAGTGAAAGCTGCTGAATAATGTTCCCTTGTTAACATATTGAATTGCACCCCCTCTATATAGAATGAACTCCCTCAGCTTCATAGAGTCCAGTGAAAGCTGCTGAATAATGTTCCCTTGTTAACATATTGAATTGCACCCCCTCTATATAGAATGAACTCCCTCAGCTTCATAGAGTCCAGTGAAAGCTGCTGAATAATGTTCCCTTGTTAACATATTGAATTGCACCCCCTCTATATAGAATGAACTCCCACCGCTTCATAGAGTCCAGTGAAAGCTGCTGAATAATGTTCCCTTGTTAACATATTGAATTCCACCCCTTCTATATAGAAGGGACTCACTCGGCTTCAATGAAAGCTGCCGACTAATTTGATTACATGATGTAAAATAAAAACATCTAAACTATGTTTGTTATTAAAATCAAAAACAAATACTTGGCCTACATACTACAGTATATCAGGGGATGGGAATCAGACTGCCACTGTGCAGCAGTGTGATCCAGTCCTGGTTTCACTAGGAGTTTAATAATCAGACACACCTGAGCTTGTTACCTAGACACACTGGGGGCTGACCAAGCTGGCAGTAAAGCCTGGAATGGGCGACGCTGCTGTACAACAGGAGTCTGATTCCCATCTCTGATTTTGATATCCCTGACTATGAATAGCCTCCAGCCTTAGCGTTCAGAAAGGAGGACCACAAACCTTGCGTGCTGGACATGGGCACCGTGACGGTTGTCGGCGTCACGCCAGGGCTCCCTGCTGGCCCTTGCTGCGGTGGCTGTGATTGGCTGGAGCCTTGCTGGTTAATAGCCTGGATCAGTGCCACCTGCGTGGGCTGGCTGATTAGGTGGTGCTGCCCTCCGGTGGAGACCAGGTGAACTACATTACCTGCTGGAAATACAACACAGTTAAAAAGATCCGTCTATAAAGATCTGTTGGAAATTCAACCAATTTGAACAAGTTTCGTCATTACATGCGGTATCTTCCAACAATTTTAGTTTCGTTTTATTTGGTGCATTTCAAAACCCTGCTTACAGGGCTGGGAATCAGACTCCCGCTGCACAGCAGTGTGATCCAGTCCTGGTTTCACTAGGAGTTTAATAATCAGACACACCTGAGCTTGTTGCCTAGACACACTGGGGGCTGATCAAGCTGGTAGTAAAACTTGGACTGGGCGACGCTGCTGTACGACAGGAGTCCGATTCCCAGCCCTGTAACAATAATGCTGGTTATCATCACAGGGATGGAAGTAAGACTCCCGTTGAGGTTTGATTAAACAAATAAAAGCCAACATCAAAACCATCTATAAAAACGTGCAAATCGAGCTTGTATCTTTGCAATTTGAGGTTTCATTTTTTCCCCCCCTCAAAACTGGGGGTGGGAAATTTGAGCTGAATCAAGAGTCGAAGGAATACGGTAGATAAATCCAACTTCTAAACATGAAGTGGGTGTCCACTTCGTTTTGTGAAGTTCTACTGTGGGCACAATGACCAGCGACATTTAAAATTGATGAATATACTGTGTATAAAAACACAGGTACTAAAAACTAGGGTACTCTCCCCCTTCCTGTATGAAAGGCTTGCTGTTCCCAGCGATTAAAGGAAAGGGGTCTTGATACCAGGAGGTTCAAATCCCGGCTCAGCCACTAACTCGCTGTGTGTGTGTGTGTGACCCTGAGCGGGTCACTTCTCCTCCTTGTGCTCCGTCATTCGGACGAGACGTCAAACAAACAAGGTCCTATTGGAAGAGACTCTGCAGCAGCAGCAGTTGTTGATGATGCAGAGTTCACCCTCCTAGTCTCTGGAAGTCACTATTAGTCATAGTATTATTATGAATGAAGACTCTTCCGCTACTCACCAGGACCCGGTCTCTGCTGTGCGGTGAGGCTGACCTGGTGCAACTGCGCTCCAGACAGAGTCAGCTTGTTCCCCTGGATTTGAAAAGTGACCGGCTTGCTTCCCTGAGCAGTCTGAACTGGACGACTGGCCAGAGAGGCTAGCTGGGCAATACTGACCACCTCACCTGCTAGAGAGAGACAGGGGGGCGAGAGAGGAGAGAGATAGAGGTAGAGAGATAGAGGTAGAGACAGGGGGAGAGAGATAGAGAGGTGGAGACAGGGAGAGAGCGAACAAATGACGGAAGGGGAGAGGAAAAAAAAGATTTGATTTATATTACTAAAATTATACAAGATATATTTTTCCCGTTGGCGAAAGCAAAACTGGTCTGAATTGTTTGACTAACACCACAAATAAAGATTAACAGTCTGTCTTGCGATCGTTCACAAAACTAGGGCGTGTGGGAGAGCTAGGGAGAAGGACAGAAGATTTGTATTGCTAAAATTAAATATTAAAATTGACAGTCTGACCATTAGCTAAAATGAAACCATAAAATAATCTCTGGACAAATCATTCCAGAGATGGGAATCGGACTCCAATTGCACAGCAGTGTAATCCAGTCCAAGTTTTACTACCAGCTTACTACCTCCTGCTGCTGCACCCAGTCCTGGGGTTCAGAGCTCCCCTCAATGAAGTCTAGTATTAATAATATTGAAATGATTAGGAGCTTGATCCAGTCCTGGTTTCACGAGGAGTTTAATAATCACACACACCTGAGCTTGTTGCCTAGATACACTGGGGGCTGATCAAGCTGGTAGCAAAACCTGGACTGGATCACACTGCTGTGCGACAGGAGTCCGATTTCCATCCCCTGCACCCATGCATCTAATGAATATGACGTGCAGCACGCAGAGGATAACACACAATGAAAATCTAACAGCAAGATTTAAAATAGGGGCGTCACTTCGTTCCTGGAGGGGGAACTGTAGTGTTTTCGGCTTTCGTTCTACCCAACACGAACTCTCAATTAATTACCTAGTTTAATTACTTAAAAAAAAAAAAAAAAAAAAAAAAAAATTAACAAAAAAATCGTGCAGTGTGCCTTGAATCGAGCGCATTTATTTATTTTTTTAAAATAATTGATTGTAAAAAAAGACCTGGAAAATAAATCAACCCTTTGCGGTCCTGCGTGGGACCACGAGATACATTCGTCTTTCTTTCCCTGTCCCGCATTATCAAAAAGACGTAGAGCATGGGACTAGTCGTTTTTGCCTCGGGAAAAAGACTAGAAAACCTTTCAATAGCGGAGTGAGACCGACAGGAGCCGAATGGGAAAAAAAAGGCGTATCTCATCTCTCTAGTGGATGGGGCTATAACACGGACACAATCAAGGGAGACAGCTGCTTCTGCATCCAGCGCTCAAAGAACATCACAGACATCTGAAGAGCTTTCTGAGATGTTATAGTAATAAAATAATGACTCTGATTGCGCTACTGAGGAGTTTGGTGATAAAACGAGTGATCAGGAGAGGATTTATCAGTGTGCGCGTCTATAAAGAGGTATGGGAAAAATACAGCGAGCGAGGGGTGGGGCTGGAGATGCAGTACTGAGTGTCCTTTTGAGATTCAGCACCTTTTAAAACCTGTTATACTCTGGGGAAAAAAAAAAAAAAATTTAAACAGCGCATGTGAAAATAAATCGAACCCGACACAGCGGACATGCGCTGAATAAACGGACCGCTAAGGGTTAAAAAAATAAACAAACTTGCCCATAATAATTTGAATCAAATTACGTGAACGGAAATCTGAATTGAAAAAAATAAATCACAACCCCCGCCCCCCGCGGTGTCCCTCGAGGAAGGACGCCCATGCGCCGGACCCTCCCAATGCTTACAAGGCAGCCTCGCTTGCATCTCAGGAGACAGGATGACCCTCTGAGTGACCGTCCCGCTGGACGCTGGCACTGTGTAGCTGGTCAGTCCTGGAGGAGAGCTGCCTGGTTGCCCAGAGGCATTAGGAACAGGGAGACAGACCGCTTTCACGTGACGCCGTCACGACTCACTTCTCCTTCCCCTCCCCCCCGCCCGTCCCCCACCCCCCCCCGGCAAACCGGGTGTCCCCTAGCCTCTCGGTCGTGACCTTACCCCCCTGGCCACCCGGGTTTCGGCCCGGCTGGAGCGACCGGAGACGAGGCTGGTAGAAGGGAAGAGGGTCCTGCAAAGAAAAAAAAAAGGATGAGATTGTTGGTAAGTAGAGGATTGTTCGACATGAGCGCTGTGGTTGCAACCAATGGCTCTAGGCTGACTGGACCCTTGACAGCGATACTGCAACACGGAGAGATCACTGGATTATCCGGACGGATCTCGCCGCAGAAACCAGGGGTTGGCGATCGGGAGAGAGTGGCTGGCGTCGTCGGGCTGATTCCACCCTTCAGAGTGAATTAAGAAGCAGCTGCTCGGGTTTGCGTGGGTCGCTGTTCTCCGTAGAGTCTGAAGAAAAAGCAGCGATCGTCACAAACCCGAGCAGCTGCTTCTTAATTCACTCTGAAGGGTGGAATCAGCCCGATCGACACCAGCCACCCTCGCCCGATTTCTGAAGAGAGCTCAGTCTGGATTATGTAATAAATGTTTTTTTGTAGTCAGAATGTGGGCAGATAAGTTATTTCTTGTCAATAATTTTCCATATCCTGCTTGTACCTACATAGTCTCATCCACTTAATTGCTGGAGAGGAGGCAAATCTGATCATTAAGCTCTGGCCAAAAAATTCTGTATTGCTTCTTGAAGTCCAATGAAAGCTGCTGAATAATGTTCCCTTGTTAACATATTGAATCACACCCCCTCTATATAGAATGAACTCCCTCAGCTTCATAGAGTCCAGTGAAAGCTGCTGAATAATGTTCCCTTGTTAACAAATCGAATTCCACCCCCTCTATATAAAATGAACTCACTCAGCTTCATAGAGTCACACCTGTGGAATAACCTGCAATGCTTGTTAACTCATAACTCTACTGCCTTGCACTCTTAAATCTCTGTTCACACGCTATCTCCAAACTGCAATGCATGTCTCTCCCAGTAAGTAACAAGGCCGGCACTGTGGGGTCCAGCCCTGGGTTGCAAAGGGAGATTTTTCCTGTCAGCACCAGCTACCAAATCCAGACCTACTGCACAGAGGCCAGGACCTGTTAAGGTGCTGAGGATTGAGAGGAAGGAAAGCAGGCAGCCTGTCCTGCACACAGGGGCTACAAACTGCCCTCTATCAAGTCTACTGCACCCAGTCCTGGGGTTCAGAACTAATGTCAGTGAAGTCTAGTATTATTAATATTGCAATGATCAGGAGCCAGGAGTTTGAGCAGGGTTAGAAACTCACACTAGCCCTGCTGCTGCTGCTGCACCCAGTCCTGGGGTTCAGAGCTCCCCTCAAGTCTAGTTTATTAATATTGAAACTACAGTACAGATTGTTGTTCCACAAACACACTTGAAAACAAGGGCGACTCAGTTAAGGAGAACTTTTTACTGTGAACCGAGAGGTTATTAATAAGCAGAATCTACTACACAGACACGCACTGTATAAATACATTTTTATGAGAAAGCTAACCAGTGCAGACTGCCAGCCTCACCGTGCTGTGCGACTGGCAGGGGTGCTGCCAGTATTGGGGTCGCTATGCTCTGATTCGTCTGGAAGAGGTGGGGGGCTCTCAGGGAGGGAGTGGGGGCAGCCAGCGGTGGCTGGACCCCCGTCTCCATGGAGACGGTCCTGGCAGGGGGGGCTGAAACAGAGGGGCGAGGGCTGTTCACCAAAACCACAGTTCGGCCGTCTGATTTCGGCATGGGCTGGAACATTCTGCAGGGGGAGATAAAAAAAAAAAAAATACGAAATGACATTTCTTACAGTAAAACACTGAGAGAGGCTTCTAGTGGAAACGTTTGCCGTTGAATTCACACTCAATCTGGTATTAAAACCTGGAATGGGTGACACTGCTGTGCAACAGGACTCAGATTTGCCACTGCTGTTTAAAGATGAGGGGGTACCTGTTGACCTTCATCTTGACGGGTTTGGGGCGCGGGGGCGGGGCGGGGGAGTCCATGATCTCCTCGATGAGTTGTCGGGTCACCTTCCTGCGCGGCAGAAACACGTCTGCTTCGTACAGAGAGACGTGCGGCTCCAGGGAGACCAGGTCAAACATACTGAGGTCTACCTGCTACAGAGAGACAGAGACTGGTTAATACAGCACAACACAGAACCACTCAATCCACACACAGAGTGGGAGAAACAGAGACAGGAAGAGACTGCTGGTTAGTTAATACAACACAGAAACACTCAATCATACATACAGAGAGACAAATGGAGAGATAGAGTCAGAGAGAGGAGAGACTGGTTAATATAGGATATCCCAGTCCTCTCTCTCCCTCTATGCCCTCCCCAGCTCCGCCTCTCCTCTCTTACCTTGAAGGGGTCCCTGTGGAGGGCCCGGAGCGCCAGAGAGGCCGTGGTGTAGCAGATCCCGCTGGTGATGAAGGGGGAGTGAACCGGCCGGGGGTCAAACAGGTCGGGGTGGTTACACACCTTTCGAAGCTGCATCAGGATGTTGATCACACTCATGAAGTGACCGCTGGCCAGAGTCTCTCGCGTCCTGCACAGGTGGGGGTGAGAAAGAGAGAACAAAGAGGTGGGGAGAGAAAAGAGGAAAGCAAGAGAGAGGGAGTCAGAAAGAGGCAAGAGAGAACAAAAGATAGAAAGGGAGAGAGAGAGAGACAGAGGGAGACAAAGGTTTGATGTTTTTAATTATTTTGTATTATTTACTGTGGAATTGCTTTGGCAATACTGTAGTCCTGCCAATAAAGCACCTTTCAATTTGAACTGAAGAGTTGTTTTGTAGCGCTCCATTATTCACTGGTCCGGGCTGGCGATCGGGCGAGGGGGGCTGGCGTCGATCGGGCTGATTCCACCCTTCAGAGTGAATTAAGAAGCAGCTGCTCGGGTTTGCGTGGGTCGCTGTTCTCCGCAGAGTCTGAAGAAAAAGCAGCGATCGTCACAAACCCGAGCAGCTGCTTCTTAATTCACTCTGAAGGGCGAAATCAGCCTGGTCAACACCAGCCTCCCTCGCCCGATCATCAGCAGAGAGATCCATCCGGACCACCCAATAATGGACCGCTACAAAACACCTCTTCAAATCTTCCACACCTCAATTTTTATGACACAAAGGAATTGCATGCAGCCAGTCTAGTCACACACTATCTCCAAACTGCAATGCATGTCTCTCCCAGTAAGTAACAAGGCCGGCACTGTGGGGTCCAGCCCTGGGTTGCAAAGGGAGATTTTTCCTGTCAGCACCAGCTACCAAATCCAGACCTACTGCACAGAGGCCAGGACCTGTTAAGGTGCTGAGGATTGAGAGGAAGGAAAGCAGGCAGCCTGTTCTGCACACAGGGGCTACAAACTGCCCTCTATCAAGTCTACTGCACCCAGTCCTGGGGTTCAGAACTAACCCCAATGAAGTCTATTATTAATATTAAACTGATCAGGAGCCAGGAGTTTGAGCAGGGTTAGAAACTCACACTAGCCCTGCTGCTGCACCCAGTCCTGGGGTTCAGAACTCCCCTCAATGAAGTCTAGTAAACTGACCATAAAGAGAGGTTTGTGCAAACGCTACTCGCAAGTTAGGAGAGGAACTAAAAATGTGAGCTCCAGTCCAGCAAGCAGTTATTCAAGGAGTCACTTAGCAGACTGTTTTATCCAAAGCGACTCACAGAGACTAGGGGGGGTGTGAACTCTGCATCATCAACAACTGCTGCTGCTGCTGCAGAGTCTCTTCCAATAGGACCTCGTTTGTTTGACGTCTCGCACACACGCACACACACACACACACACACACACACACACGCACACACACACACACAGCGAGTCAGTGGCTGAGCCGGTATTTGACTCCTTTTCTTTAACTGCTGGACCAGCGAGTCTCTTAGAGGTCAGAAAAAGAACTGCACTCACGAGCTCTGAGCCATGAAGTCATCGTAGAGGCAGCGCTGTCGCTTGGACAGCCGGCAGTGGATCACGTGCTCATATTTTTTGGGCATCTGCTTCTCAACGTCGACCTTGATCCTGCGCAGGAGGAAGGGGCGCAGCACCTGCGAGAGAAAGAGAGAGGGGGAGAGATGAGGCGATGAAGAGGGGAGAGAGAAGACAGAGAAAGAGTCTGTATTGTAAAACTGTATTTAATGCACTATTTAATGTATTATGCTGCTATCATGTATTCATTGTATTATGCATTGTGTGTTTTTTACTGTATCTCACGTATGATGCATTTCTCTGTATTTGTAGTATTGTGGATTTTCTTGTATTTACTGCATCTTGTAAAGCGCTTTGTGATGGTGCACCGCTATGAAAGGCGCTATATAAAATAGATGAATTAAATACATTGTTTGGTCTAGTTTATTCACTGCATTGAAAAGCTACATACAATAAAATCTTGGTCTACCCCTCTTCCCTAACACCCCCCCCACCCCCCACCCCCGGGGAACCCAGTCTCTCAATCAGGTTTTTGTACCAGTCTCCTCCCCTCTCTATCTAGTCTTGTTTATTCGTCTCCTCTTATGCAGTCTCTTGACCAGGCTCTCTTACCCGTCTCTCGTACCCCCGTCTCTCCCTCCCTCTCCTCGAGCAGGCTCACTGTCCCCCCGTCTCCGTCTCTCCCTCCCTCTCCTCTTGAGCAGGCTCTCGTCCCCGTCTCTCTCCCCTTCCCTCTCCTCTTGAGCAGGCTCTCGTCCCCGTCTCTCTCCCCTTCCCTCTCCTCTTGAGCAGGCTCTCACCCCCCTCTCACCTTGTGCAGCCTCTTGATCAGATTCTCGTTGTACTCTTGGCTCCCCTCGATCATGCCGGTGAGCGGGTTGCTGAACCACTCCTTGAACTCGCGGTGCGACTGGAACACGTGAGGCATGAGGAAGTGCATCAGAGACCACAGCTCCATCAGACTGTTCTGCAGGGGCGTGCCTGTCAAGAGCAAGCGACGCTGGCTGGCAAGAGACAATACCAAAAACAAGAACAGCAGCAAAGGGGTCAGCGACACGGACTCCAGCAGAGCATCGCCAACAAACAAACAAACTACAGGAACGTAATTTTAGATCTTTGTATTTAACCCTGTGTCGGACCAGAACCGACATTACAATTCTCACTTTCCAGTCCCATGTCTGGACCCTGACTCCCATCAAAAAGACGTCAAGCGTGGGTCTCGTCATTTTTTCTCCGGAAAAAGCAGAGAAAACCTTTCAATGGCCGAGTGAGACCGATAGGAACCGAATCAAAAACAAGGGTGTATCCGATAGCCCCATCCACTAGAGAGATAACACGGACACAAACAAAGGAGACAGCTGCTTCTGCTCAAAGAACATCACAGACATCTGCAGAGCTTTTAGAGATGTTACAGTAATAAAATAATGACTCTGATCGCATTATTGAGGAGTTTGGTGATAAAACGAGTGATCAGGAAAGGATTTATTAGTGTGCACGTCTATAAAGAGTGACCAATTTTTTTTCCTGCTCCTTTCGGTCTCGCTCGGTCATTGAAAGGTTTTCTCTGCTTTTCCTGGAGACCAAAAACGACTAGAGACCTGTGCTTGACGTCATTTTGATGATGTGGGATGGGGTCCAGACATCGGACCGGAAAGTCCGAATTGTAATGTCGGACGTGGTCCGGAACACAGGACGGCAAAGACCCGACTTGATAAAGTTCTGGAGATCAAAATCGGCTGCAAGAGAGCAGGCAACCGTTTGTAACTGACATACAGCCTCCCTCTCCCTGACACACACACACAGAGGACACACAGACTCCCCCTCTCACCTGTTGAAGTTGAGCAGGCTCTGCCAGCGCTGGGATTTGAAGTTCTTGATGTTCTGCGCCTCGTCCAGTATTAGGTATCTCCAGTTCTTGCGACGGAAAGCCTGGTGGTCCTGTAGGACCAGTTTGTAGGACGTGATGCACACGTGGAAGGCATTGGGTTTGGTCCAGCCCTGAGATCACAACACAAAGAACAAAACCAAACACATTTCAACATCTTTCAACGTTCAGGAAAAACACACCGGGCGTTAAAACAGGTTTGTGAAATACTGATAAAAAACTCAACTAAAATCAACTAGAGATAGTCAAGCAAACCAGCTCTAGTGCCTTCATCAGCGTTCCAGGTTTTACTACCAGCTTGATCAGCCCCCAGTGTGTCTAGGCAACAAGCTCAGGTGAGTCTTATATTAAACGCCTAGTGAAACTAGGAATGGATCACACCGCTGTGCAGCGGGAGTCCGATTCCCACCCCTGCGATAGTTGTAAAAACATCTCAAAACTTGACGCATCTACAGCCTGCTATACATGGGGTCGTTACTGCCCTGGGCTCAATTATAAAATTATAAAGTCTGCTGAAATTACAATTACAATGCTATTTTCTTCAATTATGCTGCAGCAATTACAAAACAATTTACAACTGCGCTGAATAAAACCTCCCATAAACACCTCCCCACATCGCTGGCACGTCTGACTCTTTATTCTGCCAAGCAGTACTAAAAAAAACAAAACAGGAAACTTTCTAGAGAACGCTTTTTTGCAAAATAAATAAAACAGGGCAGTTTTAAGACACAGCGCTCTTCAAATACAAACTGCAACCGATTGCAAACTGCAGAGCCTCGAACAGACCGTGCCTCACCTGTCTCTTCAGTTTGCGCTCTTTCTGCGCTCCGTAGTAAGTGAGGATCTTGAAGCCAGGGCACCAGCGCTTGAACTCCATCTCCCAGTTCAGAATCACACTGGTAGGTACAATGATGAGATGAGGACCCCAGTTACCTGTGAAGAGACCCACACACACAGGCAGACACACAGCGACAGGAGACACAGACGCACAGGCAGACACACAGACGCACACAGACAGGAAACACACACACAGAGACAGAGAAAGGAAAGAGACAGAGACACACACACACACAACACAGAGATAGAGACAGCCATAGGAAACAGACACACGCAGGAGACAGACGGACGAACACACGAGAGAGAGACACAAATTGGTAAAGCAGCATTAAAACCACTACAAGGCTGCTTTTTTTTTTTTTTTTTTTTTTTAAGTATTGCTCCAAGATAAAGTATCACAAAGCATCGCACTGAATTTGCAGGGTCCCCCCCCCCCCATTGATACGGCCGTGTTACTGACTGGGAGAGACCAGCAGCTGATTCGACTTTCTTTCTAGTCTGTTTACTGAGTAGCGGCTGTACCTTTCTCGCAGGCCAGGTGCGCCAGTAAGGAGATGGTCTGGATGGTCTTGCCCAGTCCCATTTCGTCAGCCAGTATCCCGTTAAGCTTCTTCTCATACATGGTGACCAGCCAGTCCAGTCCGATGTGCTGGTACTCTCGCAGGGTACCGTGCAACAGAAACGGGATTGGAGTCTTCACCTGAGACAGAGAAAGAAAGAGAGAGAGAGAAACAGAGAGAAAGAGACAGAGAGGGAGATAAAGTGGGGGAGAGACAGAGGGAAAGAAAGAGAGAGAGGCACAAAGAAGAGCGAGACAAAGAGACAGACGCACAGAGAGAGAGATAGTGTGTGAAAGCAAGGTACAGCTCCCATGGCTGGATGGGAATCAGACTCCCGTTGCACAGCAGTGTGATCCATTCCTGGTTTCACTGTGAGATCAATAATCAGACCTACCTGAGCTTGTTACCTAGGCTGATCAAGCTGGTAGCAAAACCTGGACTGGATCACACTGCTGTGCTAAAAACAGGGGTGTTGGCGTTCGTTCCAATCTTAACTGGTCTAATTACTATCCGAGTGAAAATCGGGCGGATGTAAACCTTCTCTCCCAAGCCTCTGAATATTTTACAGGTCGAGTGCCTTAAATAATGAATCAAGTGCATTTGTTAAATAATATAACAATAATAATACCACCACTGTAAAAGACCTAGTGTTGAAATGTACATATATTGAGATCACTTCAAGTTCAAATTGAGCAGTGAATTTGGAATGAAAGGCAGGAGGACCCCCGCGCCGCTCGAAGGCTGGAGGTGGACGCCCCAGCCTGGCTGCTGGCTTACCTGTGCCGTGGCCAGGGTGTACCCCTTGGGCTGCAGGCTCTCTGCCGTGGCAGCGATGTCAGTGATTTCCTTTTTGGGGCGCGGGGGCACACCCGCCTTGCTCTGCCCTTCCACCTCTCCCTCTACCCGCTGGGGGGGCTGATCGGAGTGGGGGTGGTCTGGTTTGAGGAGGAAGGCCATGCCGATGTCGCCCTCCTCTTCATCATCGTCGTCGTCATCCTCCTCCTCCTCCTCCTCCTCCTCCTCCTCACTCTCCGTAGATCCTGTCGAGTCTGGAAACAAGTCAAAGAAACTAAAATCAATCAAATCTATTTTATATATAACGCCTTTCATAGTGGAACACCATCACAAAGCGCTTTACAAGATAGCGAGGATCAATGCATAATACATTAAATACAGTGAAATACAGAGCATAGCACACTCAATACACATTGCAGAAAACAATGCAGATACATTAACTACAGGCACAATGCACTGAATAAAAACTGAATTCTGAGCACTGGATGTGTGCGTCATACAGAATCACACGAGTAAAAGGGAGCGAAAAACCTGAAACCGAAAGCCAATTTAGACAAAAGCTAAGAGATATCAGGCTTGAAGAGCACGGAGAGCGAGCAAGAACAGGCGGGTCTTGAGAGTGGATTTGAAGCGAGCGACTGTGGGAGCCGCACGCGCCAAAGCCGGGAGAGTTAAATAATTTTCTCTTGCACTCTTTGTATGACAGACTCCCCCCTCTCCACTCCACTCCACTCCCCCCTTTCCCCACCCCCAAACGTTCCAAATTTAAAACGAGTATTTGTACCTGAAGACTGGCTGTGTTCGTCAGGATCTTCGTCCTCTTCGTCATCGTTCTCAGAGGAATCCTCTTCCTCAGAGCTCCCTCGAGACTCCTCCGATGCAGGCAGTTCAAAGTCGTCCGCGTAAGCGCCAGAGTACTTCTCCAGCAGCGCTTCAATGGACATCTCACCTGACACACAGAGAGAGAGCGCGAGAGTCAGAGCCAGAGGGGGTGAGCCAGAGAGCGCACGTGAGGCAGGAGCCAGAGAGAGTGAGAGACAGAGTCCAATATACAATACAGGAGACGGAGAGAGACACAGAACACAGAGTCCCGACCTTCCTGAACGAGATCGCCCAGCTCCGCAGTGTGATCAGCCTCCCCTTCCACCTTCTCCTGAGCCTCAATAGTATCTTCCTCGTCCTCACCTGGGAGGGGGGGGGGGAGGAAAGAAAGAGGGGAGAGAGAAGAGAGGAGGAGAAGAGAGATGTTTTCAGTGACCTCAGCTTCTCATCGGCTCTACATTAAAATGCTTTGAAAAAGCAAAAGAAACTTAGAAAAAACAAGCGAATCTAAAATGCAAGATCCTTGCGAGAACCACATTCTGCACGTCAGAAGAGTCCGGCCTACAACAACCTGTCTGAGGCGGGTTCGAGCCAGTTTTGCAGAGAGACACACACAAGGCAGGTTCCCCCCTACCTTCATCTTCGTTGGCTGTGAACTCCTCATCCTCCTCTTCCTCCCCCCTGGAGGGCCGTGCCAAACTCCTGGCTGGGGGGCTGCGCGGTTTTTCCTGACGGAAAGCAAATAAAACACAAAATAAATAAATTAAATATTGTAAAATAAATAAATAAATAAATAAAATAATAATAATAATTTGCTGTATGATAATCACTACCAGAGCACAATTGACAGGCGTGTCACAACTGAGGTCTCTATCTTGTCGATAGGATGAGAGGGTGGAGGGGGTAGTTGGGGTCTCTGTACCTTGTCTCTAGGAGGAGAGGGTGGAGGGGTAGTTGGGGGGTCTACCTTGTCACTAGGAGAAGGTGGAGGGGTAGTTGGGGGTCTATCTTGTTGCTAGGAGGGTGGAGGGGTAGTTGGGGGTTCATCTTGTTGTTAGGAGGAGAGGGTGGAGAGGTAGTTGGGGGTCCATCTTGTTGCTAGGAGGAGAGGGTGGAGGAGTAGTTGGGGGGTCTATCTTGTCGATAGGAGGAGAGGGTGGAGGGGGAGTTGGGGGTCTCTGTACCTTGTCGCTAGGAGGAGAGGGTGGAGGGGTAGTTGGGGGTGTCTCTACCTCCTCCAGTAGCCCCCGGGGCAGGCTCTCCAGCAGTTCCTCCAAGGAGAGCTCCCCCTCCTGCTTGAGCAGCTCCAGCTCTCTCCTCCGGCTTTCGGCATCATTGCCTTCGCGACGCTCCTCCACCTCTATGGTCTCCTCATCGTCTTCCTCCCCCTCCTCTTCCTCGCAGGGCTCAAAGTCTCCGTCTGAACAGAGGAAGAGGGACTTTAAAAAAAACAAAAAAATAATAAACTGCCCCCCCTTCCAACTCAAAAGGAGGACTCGCTGATCTCCAGCAGCTGAAGAAAAGAGGTCTTGATACCAGGTTTCAAATCCTGGCTCAGCCACTGACTCACTGTGTGTGTGCGCGTGTGTGTGTGACCCTGAGCGAGTCACTTCACCTCCTTGGGCTCCGTCCTTCCGATGAGACGCAAAACAAATGCGGTCCTATTGGAAGAGACTCTGCAGCAGCAGCAGTTGTTGATGATGCAGAGTTCACCCTCTTAGACTCTCTAAGTCACTTTGGATAAAAGCCTCTGCTAAATGACTAATCAATAACAACAACAATAATAATAATAATTAGAACTGCCAGGCAGTTTTATAGCTTCCAAGCGCAGGACCGGTTTTGGCAAGCCGTAGCGTTGCAGCATGAAAGTGTCAGCAACAGACAGGTTTTATGGATCAGTTTCAAATCAAAATACTGCATTAGTTCATTATCTCACGATGCTTTGTAACTTTAAAACACCACAGCGACCCCATCTACACACCAAGGAGCCACTAGCTAAATTTTACATTTGACCTTGGGAGAGGTCATAGGTCACAGGCAAGGTCATTTTTGGATAGGGCGCATAAGCTTTCTAATACTTGTTCCACAGTAACTGTTCACCTGTCTGCACTTTGCAAGGAGTTAAAAGCTAGTTTTGCATTTGACCGAAGACTTTAACCCTTTGCGGTCCATTTATTCAGCGCTTGTCGGGTCCAATTTATTTTCACACGCGCCGTTTATTTTAGATGCGTTGTTGAAAATTATATACACAGCAACGCAGGTTTAAAAAGGCATTGAAATCGCAACAGGGCACTCAGTACTGCATCTCCAGCCCCACCCCTTGCTCGCTGTATTTTTCACATACCTCTTTATAGACGCGCACACTGATAAATCCTCTCCTGCTCACTCGTTTTATCACCAAACTCCTCAATATAATGAGATCAGAGTCATTATTTTATTACTGTAACACCTCAAAAAGCCCTTCAGATGTCTGTGATGTTCTTTGAGCGTTGGATGCAGAAGCAGCTATCTCCTTTGTTTATATCTGTGTTATCTCTGTAATGGACGGGGCTGCGAGATCAACCCTTTTTTCGGCTCCTTTCGGTCTCACCTCGGCCATTGAAAGGTTTTCTCTGCTTTTCCCGGAGACAAAAACGACTAGAGACGACTTCTTGATGTCTTTTTGATGATGTGGGACAGGGTCCAGACATCGGACTGGAAAGGGAGAATTGTAATGTCGGACATGGTCCGAGACAGGACCGCAAAGGGTTAAATAAACCATTTTTTTTCAACAGAAGCGGTTTTAAAATTTAAGAATGAAAACGGAGATCTGGCTGCCGCCTTGTTTTACAAAAGAATGCCCTTTTTGGATTCCATCGTCCCCAGGAGTTCGCTGGTTAAACGGTTTTGCAAACAGAAGCAGTTTGATGTTTGGGGCGCCTTTTCGGCGGCAGCCACTTTGATAGGAAAATTTACTGCAGCCAACTTCAGCTTTGAAGCGTGTTTGGTTGTTGGAGGCGTCTGCACAGCTTCAGATCAAATTGATTCACCAGTTCCCAAGAAGACTTTGAAAGTTAGTTTTTTTAATAATAAATAATTCTGTCAGGCCGCCATCTTGGTTGACGGAGGAGGGCAATTAATTTTCTCTGCTGATGATGCCTGCCAAGTTACAGCAGCTACTCGACACAGTGGCGTCTATAGAAAGCTGTAATCTAGTGTGCTGGCATTGCCTGCTGTGTGCTGGGCAGAGCCTGGCTGTGCTGTGCTGTACACAGGGCAATGCTGGCAGGACCGCACTGTATAACACTGATATAAAACCCTGGACAGAACTACAGCAGCTACCCAACACAGTGGCGTTTTTAGAAAGCCGGTCTCTTTACCCTCATCCTCAGTGATGGAGTCCGAGGGAGGCAGGCTGGAAGCTGGCAAGCTGGGGTAGGAGGAGCCCCTGCTCAAGGAGGGCCCCGGGTGGCCCCTAGAGGCCCTTGCAGACTCGTTCAGGGACTGGCTGAGCAAGTCAGAGTACTTCTCAGTCTGCCCCACGATGAAATCCAGCTGCAGGTCTAAGGCCTTTTTTCGCTTCTCCTCCAGGCGTGACTGCTGCTTGAATTGCACCACCTGCAGGGGGCGAGAGGGCAGGGGGGGGGGGGGGGGGGGGGTTAGGATCCAGTTTGAATTAGGATCCAAATTCTCAACCCCCTCCCAGGACACTTATCAAATTTAAGAAATCTTGAGCTATACATTCTAATTTCTCCAAGTGACAAGAGCAGGCTTGGAGAAAAGAAAATTTATAACCCATAATAAAACACGATCCATTACCTTCTCCACACTTGCCCAGAAAGTCCGGACCTCCTTAGCAATTGTTGCCGCGATGCGTCTCAGCTTGGCTTGCTCCTCCCTCTTTCCTCTCTCCTCCTTCTGCCTCAATTCTTCGTGATGACGCATCACCATACGCACGACCTGAGAGCAAGGGGGGGGGGGGGGGGGGGGGGCAGGGAGAGAGAAAGACACACACATACAGGCAGGCAGACAAACACACAGACAGGACAAGAGAGATTAGCATTTAGCACAACAAGGATGACAGCAAGACTCCCATTGCAACCCAGTCCTGGGGTTCAGAGCTCCCCTCAATGAAGTCTATTATTATTAATATTGCAATGATCAGGAGCCAGGAGTTTGAGCAGGGTTACAAACTCACACTAACCCTGCTGCTGCTGCACCCAGTCCTGGGGTTCAGAGCTCCCCTCAATGAAGTCTATTATTATTAATATTGCAATGATCAGGAGCCAGGAGTTTGAGCAGGGTTAGAAACTCACACTAGCCCTGCTGCTGCACCCAGTCCTGTGGTTCCGAACTCCCCTCAATGAAATTTAGCGTTGAATTAATCAAATAAAAATAAATAAAAAAATAATAATAATAATAATAATAATATTATTATTAATAATGGTACAGAGTATAAGTCCCATCATCTGCTTGGCTGCTGGCTCACCTTTCTGGCCACACCCCTCTTCCACCTCCTCTCCTGGGCGAAGTCAGCTGACAGCCACTGCATCTCCTCACACAGATAATCCCACTGGACCTTGGGCCGGCTCGGTTCTGACACCTTGGCCAGACGCTTGAGAGACCAGAACCCCTCTCTCTTCAGAGAGGCAGTGCGGTGCTCGATATCAGCTTCCTAGAGAGAGAGAGAGCACGAGGGGGAGAGAGAAAAAAAAACAGCTCAAATTGTGTTGTAATATTATTTGCACCAACTAATCTACAGCACTTAAATTTTTTTTTTTGCAAACAAACAAGGTCCTAATGGAAGTGACTCTGCAGCAGCAGCAGTTGATGATGATGCAGAGTTCACCCCCCTAGTCTCTGCAAGTCACTTTGGATAAAAGCCTCTGCTAAACGACTAATAAAATTCGATTTTCAAACCATTTCCAAGTATTACTTTAGTATATGTATTATTGTTTATTCTTACAGGTGTTACAGGGTAGCGCAGGGTTACAATGCAAGCTTCACATTGAAATACAGTGTGGCTTATAGCAAGTGCAAATAATAACACTGCTAGAATCCAATATGAACTAGGATGCCGTGTGTAATAATAACGCTGCTAGAATCCAATATGAACTAGGATGCCGTGTATAATAATAACGCTGCTAGAATCCAACATGAACTAGGATGCCGTGTATAATAATAACACTGCTAGAATACAATATGAACTAGGATGCCGTGTATAATAATAACGCTGCTAGAATCCAACATGAACTAGGATGCCGTGTGTAATAATAACGCTGCTAGAATCCAACATGAACTAGGATGCTGTGTGTAATAATAACGCTGCTAGAATCCAATATGAACTAGGATGCCGTGTGTAATAATAACACTGCTAGAATCCAATATGGATACAACAAATTAGGATTAAGCATATAACCGATGAATAAAAATCAGTTCATCAGTTCATTGTTGCACGCACCCACGCTATCTCCAGGCTGCAATGCATGTCTCTCCCAGTAAGTAACAAGGCCGGCACTGTGGGGTCCAGCCCTGGGTTGCAAAGGGAGATTTTTCCTGTCAGCACCAGCTACCAAATCCAGACCTACTGCACAGAGGCCAGGACCTGTTAAGGTGCTGAGGATTGAGAGGAAGGAAAGCAGGCAGCCTGTCCTGCACACAGGGGCTACAAACTGCCCTCTATCAAGTCTACTGCACCCAGTCCTGGGGTTCAGAACTAATGTCAATGAAGTCTAGTATTATTAATATTGAAATTATCAGGAGCCAGGAGTTTGAGCAGGGTTAGAAACTCACACTAGCCCTGCTGCTGCTGCTGCTGCACCCAGTCCTGGGGTTCAGAGCTCCCCTCAATGAAGTCTATTAAATCATAATAATAATATTACTATCAAAATGCTCAGGAGACACAGAGATTTAAAGCTCTGGCTAAAAATGTTCCATTAGAATGAGCTAACTTAGTTTCCTAAAGTCAAACGAAACCTCGCACTGGAACCCGAGTCCCGAGTCCCGCTCCGTTCAGCACTCACGTGTTTGGCTTGCTCTGCGATGTCTGCAGGGCTGCGGTCCCACTTAGCAGGACGGGGGGCGTGCTCGGAGGGGCCCGGGGTAGAGGCCCTGAGGCCAGGGGAGATGAACTTGCCGTGGGGCCCTCGGAGAGGGGTGAAGGGAGAGAAGAGGAGGTGAGCGGAGGAGGGAAGGGAGAAGCTGCCGCTGGCAGACCCCCCAGCCCCAAACCCCCTGCTAGAGCTCCTGTTCTGGGGGGTACACATTGAGGAGGAGGGGGGGGTGGCTGCCACAGGAGAGGGGAGCCCCAATAACACTGGGTTGCTGGTGTCAGCCGCTGTTACTGGTTTTTTGTCTGTAATGAACTGGGAGTCCTGGCAGACCTGACGAGAAAGACAAGAAATAATATATTTTACAGCTCTGGTCAGAAGTTTAGCATCACCTCCATATAGAATGAACTCCCTCAGCTTCACAGAGTCCAGTGAAAGCTGCTGAATAATGTTCCCTTGTTAACATATTGAATTCCACCCCCTCTATATAGAATGAACTCCCTCAGCTTCATAGAGTCCAGTGAAAGCTGCTGAATAATGTTCCCCTGTTAACATATTGAATTACACCCCTGTAATAATAATGCTGGTTGACATCACTAGGGAATGTTATCTTACCTGACTTTGTAGGGGCGATGTGGCTGACGATGGAGGGAGTGGTGGAGGAGTGGAAGGGGGAGGGGGTGGTTCGGTCTCGGTGCTCTCCCCCCCTGGGTCTCCCCCCTTGTCCACCACAGCCCCGACCTCTCCAGGCCCCCGGCCGCTCTGTGGCTCCACCGGGCTCCCCGAGGTCTCCTGGGCCTGCCGCAGGGCATGCTGGGACAGTGCCCCAGCCTCATTCTGGACAGACGGTCTTTGGGCCGAACCGTCCAGCCCTGGGGAGCCCTGCTGTCCCAGTATTGGCCCGGGACCCCCTTCGGCAGAAGTACTCGCAGCTGAGGAGTGGGAGAGGGGGAGACAGGAAGAGAAAGTTATCTCTGGTACAGGGTGTTCTCTCTATTGCTCAGACACGCCCCTGTCAGTCTCACTCTGCCATTGAAAGGTTGTTTTCAGAAAACGACTAGAGACCTGTGCTTGACGTCTTTTTGATGACAGGGTCCAGACATCGGACTGAAAAGGGAAAATTGTAATGGGGAGAGACGGATAGAAGCAGAAAAAAAGGGGGGGGGGGGCGTGTCTGATCACTACAGCTAGCCCCCGCACCACAGAGATAACACGGACACAAAGGAGATAGCTGCTTCTGCATCCAGCGCTCAAAGAATATCACAGACATCTGCAGAGCTGTTTGAGATGTTACAGTAATAAAATAATGACTCTGATCGCATTATTGAGGAGTTTGGTGATAAAACGAGTGATCAGGAGAGGATTTATCAGTATGCGCGTCTATAAAGAGGTATGAGAAAAATACAGCGAGCGAGGGGCGGGGCTGGAGATGCAGTACTGAGTGTCCTTTTGCGATTCAGTGACGTGTAAACCTGTTTTACTCTGGGGAAAAAAAAAAAATGTAAACGGCGCGCGTGAAAATAAATTGGACCCGACACACCTCACAGGCGCTGAATCAATAAACGGACCGCTCAGGGTTAAAATATAATCTGAACAAACAGGCTTCTTCGTCCTCACCTGTCTGTGCTGTGGGCTGGACCTCTTCTTCAATTTCCACTTCCAGGATGTTGGGTAGGTGTTACTCTCAGCTTCTCTGCACACAGAGAGAAACAAAAGCAGAGAGGCGTCACGCACGTGGGGGTCTGCAGAGCTGCGCCAACAGACTGCCCGGGCTGAGCTCTCCACAGAAAACCAGGGGCTGACGATCGGACAAGGGCGGCTGGTGTAGATCGGGCTGATTTCACCCTTCAGAGTGAATTAAGAAGCAGCTGCTCGGGGGTTTGTGACGATCGCTGCTTTTTCTAGAGACTCTGTGGAGAACAGCAACCCAAGCAAACCCCTAGGGGCTGCTTCTTCACTCATTCTACATGCACCCCACTTACAAGCCACCATACCAGTGCTTGCTTAGTATATCACTGTAAAAACTCCACAAGCAAACACAGGAAGCAAAAGTAATAATATTTTGAATACAGCTGAGGTGTCTGTTGGTGTTTAATAAATCAGACACACCTGAGGTTGTTGGCTAGACACACTGGGGGCTGATCAAGCTGGTAGCAAAACCTGGACTGGATCCCACTGCTGTGCAATAGGAGTCTGATTCCCAGCCCTGTAATAATAATGTTGGATATCATCACAGGAATGGGAATAAGACTCCCGCTGCAAAGCAGTGTGATCCAGTCCTGCTTTCACTAGGAGTTTAATAATCAGACTCCCGCTGCACAGCAGTGTGATCCAGTCCTGCTTTCACTAGGAGTTTAATAATAAGACACACCTGAGCTTGTTGGCTAGACACACTGGGGGCTGATCAAGCTGGTAGCAAAACCTTGACTGGGTGACACTGCTGTGCAATAGGAGTCTTACTTCAACCCCTAGATTAATAATTCAATGCAAGATAGAGAAAGACTAAGTGAAATTTTCAACACAACTCCATGTACCTTCCAATGTATAATGCAATGTACAGTGTTTACAACAGCTTCAAGCAGATCTATTCTCCTTTACTGTATTAAACGGGGCTCGCACAGAGTCACATACATGGCTGAAAAAAACAACCTCAAAAAACAACCCAGACTGTCAAACACAGGGTCTGATTTTCAAACACAACAAAAACAGTTTGAAAAAGTCCAGGTCATTATTTCAATCCAGCTCAGGGCTGGGAATCAGACTCCCGCTGCACAGCAGTGTGATCCAGTCCTGGTTTCACTGGGAGTTTAATAATAAGACATACCTGTGCTTGTTACCTAGACACTGTCAAGCTGGTAGTAAAACCTGGACTGGGCAACGCTGCTGTGCAACAGGAGTCTGATTCCCAGCCCCGGTAAGCCTCAGTGTGTCTAGGTAACATGCTCAGGTGTGTCTGATTAAACCCCTAGTGAAACCAGGACTGGATCACACTGCTGTGCAGCGGGAGTCTGATTCCCATCCCAGTGATGATAACCAGCATTATTATTGCAGGGCTGGGAATCAGACTCCTGTTGCACAGCAGTGTGATCCAGTCCAGGTTTTACTGCCAGCTTGATCAGCCCCCAGTGTGTCCAGCTAACAAGCTCAGGTGTGTCCGATTATTAAACTCCTAGTGAAAGCTGGACTGGATCACACTTGCATGAAACAAACTATTAAAGTCAGGTCACACCATTATTGTGTCTTTCTACAGCATTGACATACCGTCAGCAGTACTTTTGGGGGGCGTTCTTCAGCCCTGGCCAATAATAATAATAATAATAATCAATAACACAGCAATACTGTGGCACAGCTTGAATGAACATTCTCTAAGTTGATTAGCGATGCTACTTCTTTGGTACACGTTTAATATTTGTATTATGAAGATTAAATCGCTGGCCTGCGATAGGTTGCCTGTTCCAACTGCACAGCAATAAAACGAAACCCGATTAACAGATTTGCTTGCAAAACATATCTTTCTAGTACTTTTTTTCGTGTAATTATTACGGTATACGGCATTGGAATACCGGTGCATTATTTTAATTACTGTAGTCTGTGAAACAGATACAACGCAGCGCTGAACTTGCAATGCAATACCGTGCATCACACGCACACACTAGTTAAGTTTTGACACCTTTGCAAATTCAATTCATAACACGCGTGGACGTTTATTTTATATTTTTTTTTTTTGCATTAAAATAAGGATATTTCTTTTTATTAAACTTGCATTTGCAACCCCCCCCCGTGTGTGTGTGTGTGTGTGCACACACACACACACACACACACACACAATGTCGTTTTTCTTTCGGCTATTTCGCTATAGGCCCGACAGCGGCGTATATAAAACATGCATTGGTTTTAATTTTTTTTTTTTTTTTTTAAAAAGACGCACGTTTAATAATTTATAAACTACAGATAGGCGGTGGAAAGTAATAAGTAGTAGTTTGCACACACACACCCCCCAAAATAAACCTTTGCAAAGCCGCCAAACAAGACTGGGGCAAATCCGCGTGACGTCACCACCACCGCCACCGGGGTCACGATGCAAACATACGTTAAGATTATTTTTTTTAAAATGTAGATTCAATTATTACAATATCAATACGAGGTGCGTTTTGTTGCACCTCAAGCTTATTTTTTTTTGTAATATACAGACAGAGAGATGCATGTGGAATATATATATATATATTTTTTTTTTATTATTATTTTGATTATACCCCTAGCCCCCCAGAAAGGGGGGTCTTCCAAGGGGTTGTGCCACATACGAATTTTTTCCAAGCGACCCAAAAAACACCGTTCAGAAAATAAAATTGTCCAAAAAAAAAAAAAAAAAAAAAAAATATATATATATATATATATTTCTACGTTTTATTATACTGTTGACCAACGAGTATGCGCCACTTTTTGAAAAAAAGCCTCCCGCCGAGGCTTCGGGGTAATAAATTATTTTGAAAAGGTTTGTATTTAACCCGTCACTTGCCGCGTCGCTTTAAGAACCGTCCGCCGCCGGCCCTCCCCCCGGGGGGCCGCCCCTCCGGCGGCGGTAGAAGACTCCCCTCCTACCTGAATCTCAGAGCCGCTTTCTTTCACTAAAAACTCGGTGAAGGAGCCGCCATCCGCTGGATATCGTCCTCAATCTGTGACGGGGCCGCTCCGATCTATCTCTCGGTACCCAGCAAGCGGCTGACCGGGTTGGGAGAGTGGGTGAAATTGCGGGCTAAACGACGGCTGGGGTCTCAGCGATTCCGCGGCCAGCGATAGGGAGGAGACTCGAGCCTTCACCGAAATGGAGGCGCCGCCGAGAGACTTGGGGCGCCAGACATCGCGAGAGTGGAGCGGTTCCCACGCACACCCGCACGAACGAGAGAGGGAGAGAGGGGAGCGGCGCCTTCTGGGAATTGTAGTTTTCCTGACCTATTTCTTTTTTTGTTTATTACTGAAGATAAAAATAATTTAAGATAGTAATAATTTAAAACAATTATATATATACATTTATATATATATATATATATATATATATATATATATATATATATATATATATATATATATATGTGTGTGTGTGTGTGTGTGTGTGTGTGTGTGTATGTATATATATATATATATATATATATATATATATATATATATAATAATTCTATTTTTTTTGTGTTTGTTATTGAAAATAGTAATGATTTCTAACAATCTGTTGCATTTGATCTGAGATTTATATATATATATATAGTTGTAGTTAAAAGTTTACATACCCCAATGTGCATGTATAATATCTTGACATTTTTCAAAAGACAAAGAATTTTAGGAACATTAGCAAAAGTTTATTTATTTATTTATTTTAATTTTTGGGGTGCAAAACTCCAAAATCTCCATACCCTTTGACGCCGTCTACACTGTGCTACGAATTTCAATATGATAACGCAGAACCTAATTCTAGAAGTGTCTAGTAAAATGCTGGATTTTGGTTGAAGATTCTTAGAAAGTATTAAAAGGGTTAGGCATAGGATTGCTTTACCGATAAGTCAATAAAAGCAAAGAGCTATCTGAAGACCTTAGGCAGAAAAAGATTTGATGCAAGAAGATTTCCACTCACTTGAGTATCCCAGTTTCAACTATTGTTTCTGTTATCAAGAAGTACAAGACTCATGGTCCTGTCACAACGCTCCCTCAGTCTGGAAGAAAGAAAGCTTTCTTCAAGAACAAGCAGAAGAATTGTGAGGAAGGTTAATGACAATCCGAGATTGGCTGCCAAAGATATTCAAAGTGAACTGGCTGCAAATGGGACTGGGGTTTCCGTTTCAACCACAGGGCGAGTATTGCATGTTGAAGCTCTCAATGGAACACTGTCAAGCTTCAAGGTGGTAACATCCTTATATAGGGCTGTTATTAATAATAATAATAATAATAATAATAATAATAATCTTTATTTAGCGCCTTTCACAGTGGACCACCATCACAAAGCACTTTACACACAGACTAGGGTGTGTGAACTATGCATCAGCTGCCAAGTCGCTTACAACAACGCCTCACCCCAAAGACGCAGCACAAGGAGATGAAATGACTCATTCAGGGTCACACACAGGGGGTCAGCAGCTGAGCTGGGATTTGAACCGGGGTCCTGCTGGTTACAAACCAGTTTCTTTAACCACTGGACCACACAGCCTCCTATGATGGCACTGGGAATTGAGTTCCAATACATGGTAAAATGGATTCCATAGCATCCCTAAAGATACTGGCCAGTCATCTGAAACCCTCCGCTACAAAACTTGGTTTAAATCGCAACTGGACGTCCCAACATGACAATGACCCAAAGCACGCAACAAAATCTACTTCAGAATAGTTGAAGAAGAATAAAATCAAGGTTCTGGAATGGCCCGGTCAAAGTCCCAATCTAAATCCGATTGAGAATCTTTGGTTTGAGCTGAAGGCGGCTGTGCAAAGAGAAGTCCTCGGAATTTGAATGAACGTGGAACAATTCTGCGTTGAAGAACAGTCAAGAATCACGAAAGATTCGTGCCAAAAGCTCATTGACAAATATCCTAGTCGTCAACCCCCGTCAGGGGTTTTGCAAAAATAATTTTTCCTCATCCACAAAAGCAAAACTTTTTCCACAAAAGATTTTTCCTAATATTCTTTGTTTCCGAGTAATTCCTAGAAATTCTACCTTTCCATTGGGATATGAAAACTTTTGACTACAACTATATATTTATGTATTAGTGCCTGTAGAAAGTCTACACCCCCTTTAACTTTTTCCACATTTTGCTGTGTCAGTGCCTCAGAGTTTCATGCATTTAAATGAGGAATTCTTTTTCCCACTTATCTACACACCAAACTCCACACTGTTAAGGGGAAAAGTTTTTATTGAGAAAGAAATTATATATTAAAAATACAAAACTGAAAGATCATAATTGGATAAGTCTCACCCCCCTGAGTTAATACTTGGTGGAGCACCTTTAGCAGCAATTACAGCTGTGAGTCTGTTGGGATAGGTCTCTTTGCACACCTAGATTTGGTAATATTTGACCATTCTTCTTTACAAAATTGTTCAAGCTCTGTCAAGTTCCTTGGGGAGCGTTGATGAACAGCAATCTTCAAGGCATGCCACAAATTTTCGATTGGATTTAGGTCGGGGCTCTGACTGGGCCACTCAAGGACATTTACCTTTTTTGTTCCCTAGCCACTCCAGTGTAGCTTTGGCTGTGTGCTTTGGGGTCGTTGTCATGCTGAAAGGTGAACGTCCATCCCAGTTTCAGCTTTCTTGCAGAGGGCAGCAGGTTTTCCTCAAGGACTTCTCTGTACTTTGCTCCATTCATTTTCCCTTCTATCCTGACAAGTTCCTCAGTCCCTGCCGATGAGAAACATCCCCATAACATGATGCTGCCACCACCATGCTTCACAGTAGGGATGGTGTTCTTTGGGTGATGGGCTGTGTTGGGTTTGCCAAAGAACGATTTGCATTTAGGCCAAAAAGTTCCATTTTAGTTTCATCAGACCACAAAACTTTTTGCCACATGGCTACAGAATCTCCTGAGGGTTTAATTTTTTTGCATACTTCAAAATGGGATTCAAGGTGGGCTTTCTTGAGTAATGGCTTCCTTCCATACAAGCCAGATTTGTGGAGTGCTTGGGATATTGTTGTCACGTGCACACTTTGACCAGTCTTGGCCATAAAAGCCTGTAGCTCTTGCAAACTTGCCATTGGCCTCTTGGTAGCCTCTCTGATCAGTCTCCTTCTTGCTCGGTCATCCAGTTTGGAGAGACGGTCTGATCTAGGCAGGGTCTTGGTGGTGCCATACACCTTCCACTTCTTAATAATCGTCTTGACCGTGCTCCAAGGGATATTCAAGGCCTTTGATATTGTTTATACCCATCCCCTGATCTGTGCCTTTCAACAACTTTGTCCTGGAGTTCTTTTGAAAGCGCCCTGGTGCTCATGGTTGAGTCTTTGCTTTGAAAAGCACTACCCAGCAGAGGGAACCCACAGGAACTGCTGAATTTATCCTGAAATCATGCGGATCCCTACAATTTAACACAGGTGGAGGCCACTTGTGATTTTGAAGGCGACTGGTTACATCTGAGCTAATTTAGGATTGCTATTACAAGGGGGGGTGGACACTTATCCAACCAAGCTATTTCAGTTATTAATTTTAATTGATTTTCTACAAATTTCTAGAATTTTTTTTTTTCACTTGGAAGTTGCGGGGGAGGATGTGTAGGCACGATCTGGAGGCTGGACTGGGGCAGCGGGCTGTGCCTCGCCGTCTCGGGTGCTCGCAGCCAGCGATTTCAAACCCAGCGAGACGGTATAACCAGACACGCTCTGCCAATGACAGCCCACCAACCGGGAGACCAAGAGTCACAACACCTGCCCGAGATGGACAGATCATTCTGCAGCATCTTCGTCATGTCAACTGTTAAAATAGAAAGTCACTGCACCTGCTCCGAAACAGTTTGTCATTTTTCAATCGCAGCTAGTGAAGTTTATCCAAATATAAGGGATCAGTTCCTTTCGATGCTCACTATATATTATATATTTTTTTAATTAAATGTCTGACCCCTAAAAATTCTAGGCGATGCAGAACTTCAGTCCACAACTGTTGAGAATTAATTTCATGGATCTTGAAGTCCCACCAGCACTGAAAGGGTTAACAGCGATTGATCATGACTAATAATATTACCAGTAATCTTTATATAGCGCCTTTCACAGTGGACCACCATCACAAAGCGCTTTGCAAGAGACTGGGGCGTGTGAACTGTGCATCAGCTGCAGAGTCACTTACAACAAAGCCTCACCCCAAAAACGCAGCGCAAGGAGGTGAAGCGACTCGCTCAGGGTCCCACACACACAGGGAGGGGGTCAGTGGCTGAGCTGGGATTTGAACCTCCTCGTTACAAGCCTGTTTGTTTACACTGGACCACACAGCCTCCTATAATCATAATAACAACAACAGTAATAATAATAACAACAATAATAATTTCAAAAGAGGAAAGACCACAATGATTGTTTTTTCAGGGTTTTTTTTTTTATTATTAACTATTCAAGGCATGGGTAACAAAGGCGCTAGGCGCTCTGTCTGGGTCACACCAACCCCCCCCCCCCCCCCCAAAAAAAAAACAAACAAACAAACAAAACAAACAACACATCAGGTACTATCTCTCCCAACCAGGGTCCTGTTTTGTCTAGAAG
>NC_054583.1:1914607-1949607 GCF_017654505.1 Polyodon spathula
TTTCCAGTTCAAATTACATTTCTTCATTTAATTTATATAAAACAGGACATGTTAAATACAAAATCAGACCAGAAAACAAAATCCCTGATTAATAATAATAATAATAATAATAATAATAAATAACTGAATTGATTATTAGCCGAAACACACAGTAAGAAATTCGGTGACACAGTCAAGCAACAGTGGTGATAGTATAACTTCACGCTTGTACAGAAAAAATAAAGTCGTAAATCCTCGAATTTATTCTGTAATATTTAAGCTAGCCCTGCCTGCTGGCCCCTTTTCCTTATCTGGAGTCTCTGTTGTATATCCCAGCCTGGTCCATCCTGCTGGGGTCTCGCGGGGAGCCCGTGCCGCTCCTGGAGGGCCCCGCGCCGGCCCCCGAGGGGATGAGAGGCGGGGGCGGGCCGACGATAGAGGAGGGGGTCTTGGAAAGGAGCCCGTTGTTCTGGTGGGCATGATGGGGGCTGTACAGAGTCTCGGGACACAGCCTGCTGAACAGGGAAGCGGCTGTCAGTTGGGGAGCAGCCAGGTCCTCCCCACCACCACCCCCACCCCCCACCACCACCCCGCAAACGTTTCGCCGGTAAGACATTTAAAAGAGAGCTTCAGGAGAGTCGTCTTAGACCCGGGAGAGCCCTCTCGTTCGTTCCGTCGCCGTCACGGGCGAGCACAGCACCACCACACCCCCCTCGTCCCCCACCACCACCACCCCCACACCCTGTGGGACCTCAGGGGGTGCCCGCCAAATTCCTCTCGGACGTACCCCGCCCTCTCCTGCTCATAAAACCTGTGCTGGGCAGCGAAGAAGCGCGCGATCTGGGGGTCGGCTAAAGCCATCTCCCGCCTCTGGTGGGCCAGTTGCTGCTGCTGAAGCTGAAAAGCTTCCTGCAGGTTCCAGAAGGAGGCTGGGGAGTGGTGATGGCTGGGCGGGTGAGCTGGGACCTGCCCCCCGAGATAGGCAGCCCCAAGTGCCCTGGTCCTATCCAGGACGGAGAGGGAGCCGAGGGGGTGCGAGGGGAGGAGAGGAGGAGGAGGAGGAGGAGGGAGGAGGGGGGGGGGGGGCCCCCCCCCCTTCCCCGCCGTCGACTCACCCACTACACTTCGGTGGCAGCGGACTTAAACTCGCGGTACCACCGACGGTCCCTTGGCTAGCCCGAACCCCGGTCTTGACCGGGAACCAACCGATCGCCTACTTCCGATCCCACGTCGAGGACCACCCTCGGCTCCTCAGGGGGAGTCGACGGCCCCGCCAGCTTCCTCTCCCCCCAGCGTGGAGTGGGAGCCCTCGTCCGCCCACCCCCACTCTGGGAGGGGTGGGGATTGGGATAGGCTCAGAGGGCTCCTCTTTGCGTTCCTGTTTGACTTTGACAAGCGGGACGGGGAGAAGGGAGGGAGGAGGGGTTGTTGAGCTGGTGGGACAGCTTTCGGATTTCCTGGGGGTCAGGAGTTGTTCCGGGCTGGGCTTGCGATCGAGATCTCTCTCCTGGCTCTCCCTCTGCTTCTCTCCAGTCGAAGCCCGCCCATTCTCTCTGACCGAATTCACAGCGGTGGGAGTAGACGACGAAGACAGAGGAGTGACGGTGCTAGACTTTTTGTTCCCGCCCTCTCTCCCACAACTGTCCTTGTCCGGGAGCGAGTTTGACAGGGAAGGAGGAGCAGTAGAAGAAGGATTTGAGGAAGACGCAGGGACCACTCGCCCTGAACTCCCTGCGGACGGGTCGCCCCGCAACGGTCTGTGCGGAGAGGATGAGGAAAGGTGGCCACAGCTGTTGCTGTCGTTATTTTGATGGCTGGCCACAGCCTGATGCTCTCTGATTCTGTGCTGCTCCGAAAAAGAACCGTTGTCTCTCGGGGCCACATCGTTGGACAGGAATTTCGGTCCGTCTCTGTCTCGGTGCGAGGACAGGACAGAAAGCTGTCCCCTCTCTTTGTCTCTGTCCTGGCTGTGCTCTCTCGAGTTTCGTCCCCCTCGTCTCTTTTCCTCGCCGGTGAGAGAGTGCCCGTTGCTGTGGGATGGCGCGGAGCTGGAGGGGGGTGTGGAGGTGGGGGGGGCGCACTTTTGGTTTGGGGTGACAGGAGACATCCGGACAGGGTGACGGCTGTAAGCCCCGTGCCTGGGGGGGGGCAAAAAAAAAAAAAAAAAAAAGGATTTTTTAACCAAGATTTCCCGATTAGAGAGGGGGGGGGGGGCAGAGAGAGAGACAGATAGACAGAGAGAGAGAAAGAGCAAGCGAGAAAGGAGAAAGAGATGAGCCAAACAGTTATACATCATTTACAAATTTTAGGCTCGAAACAATTTAAAAAATAAATGAATAAAAAAAGAAATATATGAACATAATTTAGACATTTTATTTAACATCCTGTAATCAAAGAAACTACAAAATGACATCGCCAAAAAAAAAGTCTGCTGGAAGTCATAATAGTAGCACAGTAAGAATTTCATGATAGATTTCGAAATGCCACATTTTTCAATCTTTTTTCGTCAAGTAACTGGGATTCAATATGTTAACGAGGGAACATTATTCAGCAGCTTTCACTGGACTCTATGAAGCTGAGGGAGTTCATTCTATATAGAGGGGGTGCAATTCAATATGTTAACAAGGGAACATTATTCAGCAGCTTTCACTGGACTCTATGAAGCTGAGGGAGTTCATTCTATATAGAGGGGGTGCAATTCAATATGTTAACAAGGGAACATTATTCAGCAGCTTTCACTGGACTCTATGAAGCTGAGGGAGTTCATTCTATATAGAGGGGGTGCAATTCAATATGTTAACAAGGGAACATTATTCAGCAGCTTTCACTGGACTCTATGAAGCTGAGGGAGTTCATTCTATATAGAGGGGGTGCAATTCAATATGTTAACAAGGGAACATTATTCAGCAGCTTTCATCGGAATGCTAAATGATTGGCCAGAGGTGTAGAACGGTTTTAAAACTAGCATCTTCCTTTGGCGTTACTCAGGGCTGTTTTTAGCACAGCAGTGTGATCCAGTCCAGGTTTTATTACCAGCTTGATCAGCCCCCAGTGTGTCTAGCTAACAAGCTCAGGTGTGTCTGATTATTAAACTCCTAGTGAAACCAGGACTGGATCACACTGCTGTGCAGCGGGAGTCTGATTCCCAGCCCTGAATATCATTAGTCTCCAAATTATTTTTATACCAAAGAGCATCTCTTCCTTCCTCCTCCTCCTCCTCACCTCTCTTTCTCATCCTTGATCACCCTTTTCTCCCTCTCTCGCTCCCTCTCTCTCTCCCGGTCGAGAGAGCTACTGCTGCTGCTGTTGGCCCCTTGCTCTCTGTCACCCCCTCTGGGCCAGGCGGGGGCGGTGGGGAAGGAGGGGGGTGCGCGGTGCAGCCTGTTATAGGGGTCCTGGGGGTTGGTGAAACCCTGCGCCCCTCCAGGGCTCTCCTTGTGAGCGAAGAGCAAGCTGGGAGCTGCGAAAGACAAATACAAAGCAAATTACATTTTTATACATATATAGCGCCTTTCAGAGACCGTGGCACCCCACAATGCTGGACGGAGTTAAGAAGAACTCTTATGTACAGCTACAAACAATCACATAAAACTAAGGAGACTCTCTGGTCGGTCCAGCGGTTTGAAGAAAAGGGATCTCGATACCTACCAGGAGTGGGGGGTGGGGGGGGGGGGGGGGGGGGGGGGGGGGGGGTTTCCAGTCTCGCAGAATTCGGCCTGAGCCCGCTTTGCAGCTCTGCGGCCGCTCCCCCTCACAGTCCACAGTAAACACAGAACAGATTTGGTCTTACTGCTACACGAATGTGCTCGGGTTGGGGGTGTCGGACACATAATTTGTGTTTGTCCTTAAATTTGAAAACATGATGGAAACAGTGGCTACTGCTCACCGATACTGGGGCTCCTGATCCCACCAAAGGCGGCATTGCCGAGGGGTCCCAGGGGGGTGTAGGAGGGGCTGCGTCTGTAATGATCTGAAACACCAGGAGGGGCCAAATTAGTACCAGTACCCCTCCCCAAACAAACCACTCCAGAACTGTACACCTCTGGTCAGAAGGTTTGCATCCCCACCCCCTCTATATAGAATGAACTCCCTCAGCTTCATAGAGTCCAGTGAAAGCTACTGAATAATGTTCCCTTGTTAACATATTGAATTGCACCCCCTCTATATAGAATGAACTCCCTCAGCTTCATAGAGTCCAGTGAAAGCTGCTGAATAATGTTCCCTTGTTAACATATTGAATTGCACCCCCTCTATATAGAATGAACTCCCTCAGCTTCATAGAGTCCAGTGAAAGCTGCTGAATAATGTTCCCTTGTTAACATATTGAATTGCACCCCCTCTATATAGAATGAACTCCCTCAGCTTCATAGAGTCCAGTGAAAGCTGCTGAATAATGTTCCCTTGTTAACATATTGAATTGCACCCCCTCTATATAGAATGAACTCCCTCAGCTTCATAGAGTCCAGTGAAAGCTGCTGAATAATGTTCCCTTGTTAACATATTGAATTGCACCCCCTCTATATAGAATGAACTCCCTCAGCTTCATAGAGTCCAGTGAAAGCTGCTGAATAATGTTCCCTTGTTAACATATTGAATTGCACCCCCTCTATATAGAATGAACTCCCTCAGCTTCATAGAGTCCAGTGAAAGCTGCTGAATAATGTTCCCTTGTTATCATATTGAATTGCACCCCCTCTATATAGAATGAACTCCCTCAGCTTCATAGAGTCCAGTGAAAGCTGCTGAATAATGTTCCCTTGTTAACATATTGAATTGCACCCCCTCTATATAGAATGAACTCTCTCAGCTTCATAGAGTCCAGTGAAAGCTGCTGAATAATGTTCCCTTGTTAACATATTGAATTGCACCCCCTCTATATAGAATGAACTCCCTCAGCTTCATAGAGTCCAGTGAAAGCTGCTGAATAATGTTCCCTTGTTAACATATTGAATTCCACCCCCTCTATATAGAATGAACTCACTCAGCTTCATAGAGTCCAATGAAAGCTGCTGAATAATGTTCCCTTGTTAACATATTGAATTGCACCCCCTCTATATAGAATGAACTCCCTCAGCTTCATAGAGTCCAGTGAAAGCTGCTGAATAATGTTCCCTTGTTAACATATTGAATTACTGGTTTTGGAAAACAAACATGCATGTGGGGTAGATCAACAGACATTCGTTTCCCTGGGGGTACAAATGTGAGTTACACCGGGGTCCGGACGTTTGCTTACCTAGGTGCGAGGGCGGGGTTAAGAAAGGGTTAGGGGGTCCAGTGGGCGGGGCGAAGGGGGAGGAGCCAGGATGGACCGCCCCTAAAACCAGGAGAAAGGAGAAACAAAAACAGGTCAAAACAGAGAGTAAGAAGAGAAAGAAACAAAGAAAGAGAGAGCGAGAAAGAGACAGAGAGAGTAAGAAAAAAACAGAAACAGAGTAAGAAAGAAAGGAGAGGAGGGTCAAGTGCCAATCCCTGTTTTTCAACTCCAATTTCAGTTCCTTTTAATTGTCTGTATTTTCTGAATCAATGTTTTCCCCGTGTCTGGATCCTGCACTCACCGCTGGCAGAGAACAGGGAGGAGGGGCGGGAGAGATCGTGAGCTCCGGAGAGGGGGCCCATGGAACCGGAGCCTGGGACGCGGGTGATGAGGTCATTGGGGAAATCAGGCTTGTGAGGATCGGCCTGCATGTGCTGCGAGGAGGGGGGGAGAGAGAGGAGAGAGAGAGGAGAGAGGGGGAAGAGAGAGGGAGAGAGGTGTGGAGAGGGAGAAGAAAGGAGAGAGGAGAGTGAGAGAGAGGAGAGAGAGAAGAGTGAAGTGGGGAGAGAAGAGAAGAGAGAGAAGTGAGGAGAGCGAGAGAGAAGAGAGAGGAGTGAGAGAGAGACAAGTGGGGAGAGTGAGAAGAGAAGGAATGGAGAGAGAGAGGAGAGAAGGGGGAGAGAGAGAAAGGAGGGGGAGAGAAATGGAGAGTAGAGAGGGGAATGAATAGAGGAGAGAGTGGAGTGGGGGTAGAGGGTGAATAGAGGAGGAGAAAGAGTGAAAAAGAGGTAGACAGGGAAAGAGAGGAGAGAGAAGTGGAGAGAGAGATAAGAGAGTGTGAGAGAGTCGGGGGGGGGGGGGGGGGGGGAGGGGGGCAGAGCAGCGCATAGATATCAATTAACCACATATTGAACAGTTACATTCGGCAGAGTCAAGATTACAGACCCCCAGAACCCCAAGTTTTAAATGGTACCTTCACTTTCTCCTGATCCCGCAGAATCATCCATGCAACTCTTACGTGCATTGCACACCACTTCCCAGGTTTCTGAGAGAGGGAGAGAGAGATCGAGAAAGAGAGAGAGAGATTTTATATATTATGTCTCAATCCTAAAATTCTAGGTGATGCACAATTTTTGGCCAGAGCTGTACATTTTTTATATCTATCCACCTATCTATCTATATCTATCTCTGTCAATCTATCCATCTCTCTGTCAATCTATCAATCTCTCTCTCTGTCAATATCAATCTCTATCTCTGTCAATCTATCTATCTCTCCCTGTCAATCTACCTTTATCTCTTTCTGTCAATCTATCTCTCTCTCTCTGTCAATCTATCAATCTCTCTTTCAATCTATCTCTCCCTGTCAATCTATCTTTATCTATCTCTCTGTCAATCTATCAATCTCTCTCTCTGTCACTATCAATCTCTCTCTCTTTCAATCTATCTCCCTGTCAATCTATCTTTATCTATCTCTCTCTGTCAATCAATCTCTCTCTCTGTCACTATCAATCTCTCTCTCTTTCAATCTATCTCTCCCTGACAATCTATCTTTATCTCTTTCTGTCACTATCTCTCTGTCAATCAATCTCTCTCTCTATCAATCTAGCTCTCTCTCCCTGTCAATCTATCTTTATCCATCTCTCTCTGTCAATCTATCTCTCCATCAAATTATCTTATCTCTATCTATCTATCTATCTATCTATCTATCTATCTATCTATATCTAATCTCTGTGTAACATGGAATATACAAACATAAAAGATTTATTTAAAAAATAAGGAAAAATAGGCAGGACAAATTGTAATAATAATATTAATAATAATAATAACACTTACACTACTCACTCGTAACGCAGCCCTGAATGGATCTGTGAGCTGGGAATGGAAACAAAACATGGGTTCAAAAAAACTTTAAAATTAAACACTCAAAAAAAAAAAAATCACAACCTTTAAAAACCGATTTTAAAATTGGCTGATTATATTTATATTCATATCTAAAATAAACCACAGACTCGCCGTGCAGCCAACTCAGAGCTACAGCGTCGGAGGACAGCTTCAAGCCCGCAGGCGCCCGGCCGGACCACAGGGGGGCGCTGGTGAGCCGAGGACACCCTGGCAGCGATGCCCCGCGGGAGCCTGCGCTCGCCAGCGATGCCCCGCGGGAGCCTGCGCTCGCCAGCGATGCCCCGCGGGAGCCTGCGCTCGCCAGCGATGCCCCGCGGGAGCCTGCGCTCGCCAGCGATGCCCCGCGGGAGCCTTTTTAGAGTTTTATTGTTTTTTTTTTTTTTTTTTTTTTTTTTTAAAACGATAACAAGAACTCGAAATTGGAAAAGCAACGGGTCCCAAAACTAAATTGAGATTAAAAAAAAAAAAAAAAAAAACACACACAACACAAATAATAAAACACGAAAGAAAAAAGTCTTATTTGATTACTCACGCGCGGATCTTTCGCCTGCAAGGGGTGAGGCACTGCCCCCAATCTCGCTGCTATGTCCGGATTGGTTGTCTGAAAGAGAGAGAGGCGGGGCAAGGACCGACCGGCTTTTAAAAACAAAAAGTACTTGAAGGATAAACACAAGCAGGTATTTCAAATCCTTTCGCACTCTTATCAGCAATATATATATATATAAAAAAAAAAAAGAAACAGCTGCTCGGGTTTGTGACGATCGCTGCTTTTTCTTCAGACTCTGCGGAGAACAGCGACCCACGCAAACCCCTAGCAGCTGCTGCTTAATTCACTCTGAAGGGTGGAATCAGCCCGATCGACGCCTGCCGCCCCTCGCCCGGTCTTCAGACTCCTGTTGCACAGCAGTGTCGCCCAGTCCAGGTTTTACTACCAATGTCGCCTCGGGGCCGGCTGATCTGCCTGTGTGAACTCATCTCATCTCCAGCCCCAACCCTCGCTCGCTGTATTTTTCCCATACCTCTTTATAGACGCGCACACTGATAAATCCTCTCCTGATCACTCGTTTTATCACCAAACTCCTCAATAATGCGATCAGAGTCATTATTTTATTACTATAACATCTCAAAGCTCTGCAGATGTCTGTTATGTTCTTTGAGCGCTGGCTGCAGAAGCAGCTGTCTCCTTTATGTCCGTGTTATCTCTGTGGCCCAAGGCTGACTAAGTGTGAATGGGGTGAAGCTCAGGTGTGTCTGATTATTAAACTCCTCGTGAAACCAGGGCTGGATCACACTGCTGTGCAGCGGGAGTCTGATTATTAAACTCCTAGTGAAACCAGAACTGGATCACACTGCTGTGCAGCGGGAGTCTTATTCCCATCCCAGTGATGATAACCAGCATTATTATTGCAGGGCTGGGAATCAGACTCCTATTGCACAGCAGTGTGATCCAGTCCAGGTTTTACTACCAGCTTGATCAGCCCCCAGTGTGTCTAGCTAACAAGCTCAGGTGTGCCCGATTATTAAACTCCTAGTGAAACCAGGACTGGATCACACTGCTGGAATGGATCACACTGCCGAAATGGATCACAGTTTTTGCTAGGTGATCAGTAGCTGTGAAGCAGGTGTCTTGTTTCCAGCCCTGTCGCCAATCCTTGTGAATGCTTACCTTTGGTTGAAAAGCTCCCTGTAGTGAGCTGAAGGTTCCAGCAGGTGGCAGCACTGGAGGGAGGCCAGAGACTGAAGGAGGATAGGTTGGGTAGAACTGCAACAACACACACAGAGACAGAGACGCACAGGGAGAGACAGAGACAAAGAGACAGACATTAGCTGGTTGACTGTATCAATACCAGGTGTATGCAGAAACTCATTGCCTTTAACAAGTATTACAAAATAAATATAAAATAAAAAACCAGATATTAATTAATAATAATAATAATAATAATGGCTATGAATTCTCAGAACTTCAAACATATCTATGGGAGGCAGATTTTCTCCTCCAAGTACAGCATTTTACTCAATTTGTGACGTAACCTTGCTAGACTCTGATCAAGGACAGAACTGCAATTACAGTACTGTCCCATATAATACAAAAGGGCAGTTTCATATAGACTTCTTATTTAACACAAGCTTTATTCAGAGACAGTGAAGAACACAGGGAGGAGAGAGAGACAGAGGGAGGGACGAGAGAAGGAGACAGGGAGAGAGGAGACAGAGAGAGGAGAGAGGCAGACAGAGAGAAGACAGGGTGAGAGGAGACAGAGTGGTGTGAAGATTAAGAGGAAGAGAGGGAGGAGAGACAGAGAGGAGACAGAGAGAGAGATTTCTTGGTATCACAGTGTATCCTTTTTCGCTTTAGAAAACAAACAAAAAAAAACAGAAAAGAAACCACACAAGATTTCACTCACACTGTGTCGGTAGAGCCCCTCCATTTTCCCAGGATACTTCTCGAACTAAACAAAACCAAAAAGTACAGAAGCAATGAGCACCTTACCCCATCAGACAAGACAACTGTTACTATCACTATCATTATGATTAACAACAGAGGGCTGTGTGGTCCAGTGGTTAAAGAAACTGGTTTGTAACGTCGTGTTGTAATCAACGGTCAGAGTCGACACTGTGGACTAACGAGCTCACAATACAGGTTCGCACGCTGCAGAGGAACAGGGGCGAGGGTTTGGGTGAGGCGTTGTTGTAAGTGACTCTGCAGCTGATGCACAGCTCACACGCCCTAGTCTCTTGTAAAGCGCTTTGTGATGGTGGTCTACTATGAAAGGCACTATATAAAAATCATATATATATTCTGCACACAAAACTAGATTACTGGAAACACATTTCAATTCCATTTGCATTCATCCAATTGCTTTCTTTTAGAGCCTCTCAAAATAAAAGAAAAAAGTCTATGATAGAAAAAAAAGTAACAATAATAACACTAAAAACTCATTCAAATAAAAAAAAAGATAATTTACCCCCCCTTTTTTTTTTCAGCTGGTACACCCGGAACGCACAGCATTACGCTGGGGTTGGCATGTACCACAGGGGAGGCTGTGGGTGTTCGCTACAATGTCTGCAGCAGTTTGTCTAACCCTGTCAGCTGTCTATTCAAACAGACAGTGTTCATGAGGACTTTACATTGACTCCCGCCCCACCCCGTTTTGAGCTGGTATGTCCCGAGCATAGAGCAGCAATACACTGGGGCTGGCGCGTACCATGGGGGCGGCGGGGGTGTTTGGTACCACAGCGGTGGCAGCAGCACTGGGAGGCAGGAAGGGGGTATAGTGCTGGTGCGTGTGCGTGTGTTGGTGGTTATGCTGGTGAAACTGGAACGCCAACGGGCCGATGCTGGCCGGGCCGGAGGCCGTCCCAGACCCAGTGGGGGCAGCGGCGGCGGCTGATGGGCCCCTCCCCTCGCTCCCGGCTCCGCCCCCCACCCGCTCTGCCCCGCCCCCTCCCCGCGACTGGGAGGTGAGGAAACGGGAGTTTAGCTCCTGTCGGATCAGGTCCTGTTCTGGAAAACCAAAGAAAGAAAGAGAGAGAGAGATGAGATCTAGATACACCTCTAGCTGTCTATCCATCTGTATCCGTCTGTCAGTGTGTGTATGTGTCTATCTGTCTAGCTCTCTGTCTGCGTGTATCCATATCTCTCATATATGTGTGTGTGTGTGTGTGTGTGTGTATATCAGTCTGTCAGGCTAGCTAGCTCTCTGTCTGCGTGTGTCCATATCTCTCTGTCCATCAGGCTAGCTAGCTCTGCCTGTCTTGCTGTGTCTCCACTCGCACACAAAAAAGTGTTCAAGCGTTCATGAGGATTTTGCATCGACCCCCAAATAGTGCAGCTCCCCAGTTCTGAGCTACAGAGCGCTCTGGGGATGAGAAATCAAACAGCCCAACCCTGAGCTACAGAGCGCTCTGGGGATGAGAAATCAAACAACCCTAACCCTGAGCTACAGAGCGCTCTGGGAATGAGAAATCAAACAGCCCTAACTCTGAGCTCCCCACCTCCACACACTGCAGTGCCTCCGTGAGGTGAGCCTGCTTACCTGAGAACACAGAGGCAGTCCCTGCCACGGGGCCCGTCTGCAGCAAGGGGGGAGGGGGGGGCAGGCCGGGCGAGGGGGTGAAGGGTCTCCCCCCTGGACGAGAGGGGGGCCGGAGACCCCCTGAGAAGGGGGGGTTGAGTGACAGTGCCAGGCCGGAAGGGGTGGAGGGCCGGTGGAGAGAGAGCTGGCTGGAAGAGGAGGAGGAAGAGGTGGGGGTCTTTGATGGAGTGCTGCAGCGGCTGTGGAGAGAGAGAGAGGGAGAGATGGACATATATATAGATATATATCAACAATTTCTCAAAGCCTCCTCTAGTGTTTTCTACTGTTATAACCTTGACCTTCGCATAAAAGAAGGAAACACATTTAGTTGAAATCGCTCGCATCGCTTTACTTTCAAGGTGTGGTATCCGAAGCACAATCAACAAGTACAGAGAAACATCATCTGGAATTAACCCAACTCTACTGACCTGTTGAACCCGGGACCTGCCCCGTACACTGCCTGGGGCTTGGGCTGTGGGGCGAAGCGGCTCCCCGGACTCGGGTTCGACCGGGGGTTCAGGGTGGTCCTGGCAGGGAGGTGGGCGTGGTAGCTGCAGAAGGGGGAGGGCTTGTCTCCTCTCCGCGCCTCTTTGGGCAGCGAGGGGGAAGCGGGGTGCAGTCGCCGGCCCGGGAGCAGGTTGGGGGGCTCCGTCGGCAGGTAGGGGACGCTGTCTGGTTCCTGGTTCCTCTCCTGGCTGCGTTGGATGCCAGATATTCTGGAGGTCACGGAGAGGCGAGGAGCGTGGTTCACCGCGGATTCTGGAACTGCAGACACATTTTTTTTTAAAATAAAAACATTTCTCCAGGTTTGTGTGCAGCTCTGGAAAACATTTAGCATCCCTCTCTATATAGAATGAACTCACTCAGCTTCATAGAGTCCAGTGAAAGCTGCTGAATAACGTTCCCTTGTTAACATATTGAATTGCACACCATCTATATAGAATGAACTCACTCAGCTTCATAGAGTCCAGTGAAAGCTGCTGAATAATGTTCCCTTGTTAACATATTGAATTGCACCCCCTCTATATAGAATGAACTCCCTCAGCTTCATAGAGTCCAGTGAAAGCTGCTGAATAATGTTCCCTTGTTAACATATTGAACAACGCTTTGACTGAAAAATGTGACATTTCAAAATGTATCTTCCGATACGTTTTGCGATCTCATTAAGTAGTTTTTCCAATGAAGCTGCTGAATAATGTCTTGTTAAATGAAAGATCTATTTTGCGATCTCATTAAGTGTAGAAACCGTAAACACATATTCCACTCATATATATATATAATATTACTATATATATATATATATATATATATATATATATATATCTATATATATATATAATATAATTATACATATATATACATATATATATATATATATATATCTATATATATATATATATATATATGTATATATATATATATATATATAAATTTTTCTCAATCCTGAAATTCAAGGGGATGCAAAGCATTTGTACGCAGCTGTGGCTGGAGATGGACAAGAGGATATGAACACCCTTACTTGTACTTGTGGAGACTGTGAAGGGCTGATCGAAATTAGCATCACACCCCTAAGAGAGAGAAGGGAACGACACAGTAAAAAAAAACTTGTGCATTGTAAATCGCCAGCCAGAGACACACAGACACACACAAACACAGAGACACACAGCCAGCAGAGAGACACACAGACACACACAAACACAGAGACACACAGCCAGCCAGACATACACAGCCAGAGAGACACACAGACAAACACAAACACAGAGACACACAGCCAGCCAGAACACAAACACAGAGAGAGACACACAGCCAGCCAGACATACACAGCCAGAGAGACACACAGACAAACACAAACACAGAGACACAAACAGCACAGACAGACACACAGACACACACAGACACACACACAGAGAGACACACAGACAAACACACACAGAGACACAGCCAGACACACACAGCCAGAGAGACACACACAAACACAGAGACACACAGCCAGCCAGACACACACAGACACACATGCAGCCAGAGAGACACACAGACACACACAAACACAGAGACACACAGCCAGCCAGACACACACAGCCAGAGAGACACACACAAACACAGAGACACACAGCCAGAGAGACACACAGACACACACAAACACAGAGACACACACACAGACACACACAGCCAGAGAGACACACAGACACACACAAACACAGAGACACACAGCCAGCCAGACATACACAGCCAGAGAGACACACAGACAAACACAAACACAGAGACACACAGCCAGCCAGACATACACAGCCAGAGAGACACACAGACAAACACAAACACAGAGACACACAGCCAGCCAGACACACACAGCACAAACACAGAGACACACAGACACACACAAACACAGACACACACAGCCAGAGAGACACACACAAACACAGAGACACACACAGCCAGACACACACACACAGAGACACACACCAGCCAGACACACACAGAGAGAGACACACAGACACACACACACAAAGAGACACACAGCAGCAGACACACACAGCACAGAGACACACAGCAGAGAGACACACACAAAACAGAGACACACAGCCAGCACATAGAGACACACAGACAACACAGAGTACACAGCCTCGAGAGAGACACCAGACAAACACAAACACAGAGACACACAGCCAGCAGACACACACAGCCAGAGAGCCAGACACAAGACAATACCCTTCCACTCTTACACACAGACAAACACACAGCCAGAGAGACACACAGCCAGAGAGACACACAGACACACACAAACACAGAGACACACAGCCAGCCAGACATACACAGCCAGAGAGACACACAGACAAACACAAACACAGAGACACACAGCCAGCCAGACATACACAGCCAGAGAGACACACAGACAAACACAAACACAGAGACACACAGCCAGCCAGACATACACAGCCAGAGAGACACAGAGACAAACACAAACACAGAGACACACAGCCAGAGACATACACAGCCAGAGAGACACACAGACAAACACAAACACAGAGACACACAGCCAGCCAGACATACACAGCCAGAGAGACACACAGACAAACACAAACACAGAGACACACAGCCAAACACAGACACACACAGCCAGAGAGACACACAGACACACACAAACACAGAGACACACAGCCAGCCAGACACACACAGCCAGAGAGACACACAGACACACACAAACACAGAGACACACAGCCAGCCAGACATACACAGCCAGAGAGACACACAGACAAACACAAACACAGAGACACACAGCCAGCCAGACACACAGACAGAGACACACAACACACAGACACACACACACAGCCAGACATACACAGCCCAGAGAGACACACAGACAAACACAAACACAGAGACACACAGCCAGCCAGACATACACAGCCAGAGAGACACACAGACAAACACAAACACAGAGACACACAGCCAGCCAGACACACACAGCCAGAGAGACACACACAAACACAGAGACACACAGCCAGCCAGACATACACAGCCAGAGAGACACACAGACAAACACAAACACAGAGACACACAGCCAGCCAGACAGGCCAGAGAGACACACAGACACACACAGACACAGAGACAGACAGACACACAGAGATACACACACACACAAACACAGAGACACACAGCCAGAGAGACACACAGACAAACACACAACACACAGCCAGCCAGACATACACAGCCAGAGAGACACACAGACAAACACAAACACAGGCTAGACACACAGCAGAGCCAGCATCCACAGGGAGGAACGAGACACAAGGAGGAGAGGGGGAGGAGAGAGACATTAAGCCAGCCAGATCATACATTACAGCCCGAGAGACACACAGACAAAACACACACCACCGGAATGGTAGGTCTCAGATGTGTCTGTGTGGACCACACCACACATCAGTGTGACACAACAGGTAGTGACACTAGTGTGTGACCACACGTGTCCTAGAAGGGTTGAGAAGACACCAGACACGGGAAAACGAACACAGGCGACTACACTCTTACCCTGTCATCAGAGTCACTCTCCGTGTCGCACTGTTAAAAAGCAAGAGAAAGACATTACGTTTAGTTCATTTTATTTTTTTTTTTTAACCAGGAATTGATTTTCAGTAGCAGTAAAATTTAGTCATTTTAGCAGATGCTTCTATCCAAAGAGACGAGTCACTTCACCTCCTTGGGCTCCGTCCTTCGGACGAGACGTCAAACAAATGAGGTCCTATTGGAAGAGACTCTGCAGCAGCAGCAGCGTTGTTGATGATAGAGTGAACTCCCTCTAGCTTCATAGAGTCCAGTGGATAAGCTGCTGAATAATGTTCCCTTGTTAACATATTGAATAATAATAATAATATATAATAATAACTCCCTCAGCTTCATAGAGTCCAGTGAAAGCTGCTGAATAATAATAATAATAATAATAATATAATATTAATAATAATAATACTCTTGTTTAGAATGAACTCCCTCAGCTTCATAGATGGGAATCAAACTCTCGCTGCACAGCAGTGTGATCCAGTCCTGCTTTCACTATGAGTTTAATAATCAGACACCCCTCTATTGTTAATTAGACACACTCAGGGCTCATCAAGCTGCAGTGAAACCTGGACTGGATCACACTGCTGTGCAACAGGAGTCTGATTCCCATCCCCCGGATTTGGAATTGTACCTCTCCTCTTCTCCTCCTCCTTCTCCTCCTCTTCCTCCTCCTCTTCGCTCTTCTGCCAAGCTCTCCCATTCCGTAGGCTCTCTCCCTCTCCCACTGAGCTCTCTCCCCCTCTCTCCTCTCCTCCAGCTCCGAGGCCAGCCCTCTCTCTTCCGGGCGCTTTCTTTTCCCGCTGAGGCGTTCCCAAACGCGGGCTCGATCTGGAGGTTTCAGAGCTGCGTCCTTCTGGGAGGAACGAGAACAAGGAGGAGAGGGGGAGGAGAGAGACATTAAGAGATATTCCCGAATACACAACAATTAATAAAACCTGTGTATATACCAGATATAGCCAAAGGATTTTGCGTTGGCTAGGACTACGGCTCCCTTGTTATGCATATTGCAATTGCACCCCCTCTATATAGAATGAACTGTCAGCTTCATAGAGTCCAGTGAAAGCTGCTGAATAATGTTCCCTTGTTATCATATTGAATTGCACCCCCTCTATATAGAATGAACTCCCTCAGCTTCATAGAGTCCAGTGAAAGCTGCTGAATAATGTTCCCTTGTTAACATATTGAATTGCACCCCCTCTATATAGAATGAACTCCCTCAGCTTCATAGAGTCCAGTGAAAGCTGCTGAATAATGTTCCCTTGTTAACATATTGAATTGCACCCCCTCTATATAGAATGAACTCCCTCAGCTTCATAGAGTCCAGTGAAAGCTGCTGAATAATGTTCCCTTGTTAACATACTGAATTCCACACCGCCGCTTAGGAGTTTAAATGTACTTCACGAAAATGTGACATTTCGAAATCTAACATGAACTACTGTACTACAGGGATGGGAATCAGACTCCTGTTGCACAGCAGTGTCACCCAGTCCAGGTTTTACTGCCAGCTTGATCAGCCCCCAGTGTGTCTAGCTAACAAGCTCAGGTGTGTCTGATTATTAAACTCCTAGTGAAACCAGGACTGGGTGACACTGCTGTGCAGCGGGAGTCTGATTCCCACCCCTGTAATAATAATGCTGGTTATCATCACAGGGATGGGAACCAGACTTCCGTTGCACAGCAGTGTGATCCAGTCCTGCTTTCACTAGGAGTTTAATAATCAGACTCCCGCTGCACAGCAGTGCGATCCAGTCCTGGTTTCACTAGGAGTTTAATAATCAGACACACCTGAGCTTGTTGGCTACACTGGGGGCTGATCAAGCTGGTAGCAAAACCTGGACTGGACGACACTGCTGTGCAATAGGAGGCTGACTCCAAATTGCTGTAAAGAGTTAGAAAGTCACACTAGCCCTGAACTCAGTCCTCACAATTAATGCAATCAACCACTGCGTGTCTGAGGGTGTCAGGATGTGGGGTCCCCAATATGTACTGCACAGGGAGAGTGAATCTACAGTGTGGGGGTGTGGAGCAAATAGTGAAAAGTAAATAATAATTATTATTATTATTATTGTTATTATTATTATTACTTCACTAAGCCAAAACAGAAAAAGGCCATCTTCAAAAATAAACGATCTGGAATACAAATTAAAAAAAAAAAAAAAAAAAAAAAAAAAATAGTTAACAGGGATTTATTTTAAAAGAGATTCGTTTTTTTTTTTTTTTTTTTTTTTTTTTGAAGCCTTACTTTCATATTAAAACGCTGTATACAATCTTCCCCCAGTGGGGAAAACAAAACTACATTTTCACACAGAGAGAGACAGAAACAGAGAGATAAGTAAATTATATTTAGATGCTGCGATAGCATAGGTGCCACAAAACATTTGTTTTATTTTGTTTCTTGTTTTTAAAATAAAATAAAAACAAAACATTTGGCCAACTTTTTTCGAAATGGTTTCGTTTACAGTTTGACTGACCACGATCTCCCAAACACACAAATCTAGAGGCACAACAAACAACAACAACAACAACAACAACAACAACACACGTACACAAAAACAAAAAATAAAGTACATTTTCGTGACAAAAGCGAGTCTCGTCTCACCTCCAGCGCTTCCAGGGAGACGAAGCTGGCGATGGCGAAGCCGTCTATCAGATCCTCTTGGCAGGACACCGACTCTTTCTTCCTCCGGCGCGGCGGTCTCGGTCTATTGTTGCAGGGTGCGGGTCCCGTGTCCCCCCCGCCTCCCGGTCCCGGGGCTTCGCCCAGCTCCGAACCCGAGGACGGGGAGCAGGCCCGGTTTCCCCCGAGCTGGGCTGGTCTTCTCCTCCGCCGCTCCCGGTCGCGCTGAGACCGGGATCTCCTGCCTTGGCGAGAGCCGCTGCTTCGACAGGGGCCTTCCATCGTGATCGTGGAAAAAAAAAAAAAAAAACACTTTTTTTGTTTTCCCCCCCCAAGTTCTGAGACACCCCAATAAAAAAAATAAATAAATAAATAAATAAAAATGAGGGGTCTTGTTTTGTATCCTTGGGGAGGGGGAGGGGGGGAAAAAAAAATACAAAAATAAATAAAAGCTGAGCAGTCTTTTAATCCCGGCGTGTTAAACTCCCCTCAAAACACAACATCCCGTTTCACTGTGTTTTCTTCCTTCGGGTGTGTGTGTGGTTTTTTTTTTTTTTGTTTTTGTTTATTTATTTATTTATGGATTTATTTATTTATTTATCCGTTTAAAGACACGTTTCACAATAAGGTCTTGGGTTCTGTCACGAAGTTTGATAGAAAAAAAAAACAGCAATTTATTTTATTTATTGTTATTATTCATCACGATTTATACCCGGGTCAACACGACACGAAGGCTTAGCTGGCATTATATATATATATATATTAATATAAGTTTTGTGTTTTGTTTAAGCACAGCCTTTCAGGTCGGGTTTATAATCTGATATTTTGTATAAATTAAAGTTTACTTTTTTTTTTCTCCCCCCCCCCCCACCGAGATGTATTTACATTCCCAATCGGAAAGGAGAATAATTTCTTTATTTTCTTTTTCTGTCTTTTTTTCCTTTATCCCAATCGAGCCGCAGAAAAAATAATAATAATATCCCTTTTAATTTAATTAAATCTCTCTTAATTTTTTAGCAGTCGAGACCCGTCGCCTCATTTCTCTCCCCTCCTCTCCGGGTTGTACTGAAAAGCAATATGAAGTCCCCAGGCTTGCCTAATTTAATTCATTTAAATTTATTTCTTATTTATTTATATTGAGAAATATTTCGTGTTTAAAATCGTCCCACCCCCCCACCAAGAGAAAACAACAAATATAAACGTATAATAAATTGAACGAAACCCCCTTTTTTGTTTCCTCTATCGATTGCTTTTAAGTGTTAAAGTTGACAGTTTGGAAATGGTAGTATTAATATTATTATTATATTATTATATTATTATTATTATATTATTATATAATATATTTAACTTTACTTTGTGAATGAGTACAACAACACCGGAAGATGTGAAAAGGACCGGGACAAAAAAGCTTTTCCAGGCCCTGTTTTTTTACCCGTTTAGGTTCTTGGTTTTGTTGTCAAATTTTTTAAATAATAAATAAATTCAAAAGAAAAAAAAGAAAAATCAACATTTCGACACAGCGATAATATTGTCGCTATGGGGGGGCTAGGGGGGGGGGGGGGGGGGGGGGGGCTTGGGGGGGGTTGTCTCCCAAATAGGGGTGGAATAAATTAATAATTAATAATAAATTAATAAATCAAAATATTTTATTTAGATATAATAAAAGTTCCTAATACGGGACCTTTTTGAAAAAAAAAAACACACACAAAAAAAAAAAAAAAAAAAAAAAAAAAAAAAAAAACTGACCGGATTGGTTTAATATTTCAAATGGTAAAGGGAATTTCCCTTCAGGCTATTGTATTATAATATTTATTATATTATTATTATAATATGAATAATAATAATTATTATAATTTTTAATGGGGACCCTTGTGAAATGTGGTGACACGACTCGGGGGGCGGGGCCCGCCCCGATTCCTTTACAGCTCTCTTTTTCTTTCCGTCGACAAGAAACCCTCCCCCTTCGTATTCTTGTAGCATTATGGTAATAATACCAGCACGGACGTGCCGTGGCCTGGCGCGCGGAAATTTTTTATGTTATTTATGTATGTTTTAGTTTTTAGTTTTATTTGCCGGCCGGCGCATAAATAAATAAATCAAAAAAAAAATAACGGCCGGCGCGCGTGGTGTTCGCTCTCTCTCTCTCTCTCTCTCGCCCGCGGGTTTTTTTTCCCGCGGTTTTTTGGGCTACTTTCAAAAGCACAGCCGCGGGCGGGGGAAATCTTAGGGAGTCGCGGGTTAAATGATAATGTAATTAGATTAGAGGCGCAACTTATTTAAAAAAAAAAAAAAAAAAAAAAAAAAAAAAAAAGCTCGAAACTGTTTTCGTGTTTGCGACACTGTTTGGGATGCATTAGTATTTCCATTAATGTTGGCAGGAATGTTGATTTGTCCCTCCAGAGCTTCCGTACGCCTTTGTTATGTGACGTCAGATGCGCTGTACTGGGGCTTGTAGTTTTTTTTTTTAATCAAACTTATATTCGGTATATTTTCTTACACAAGCTGTTCGCTTTGATGCAGAGTCCTGCGTGTTAAAAATAAGCTCGCTTTCAGTTAAAACATATAATTGGTTTCCCTTCTCCTGTCGGGGGTCGGATACAATAGTAGTGAAAGTGAGAAAGAAAGACTTCATTTCCCGGCGTCCCTGTCTTTTTTCGCAGCTGCGCTTGCGCAGTGAGGTGAAACGAGAAAGACTCAATTTCCCGGCGTCCCTGTCTTTTTTCGCAGCTGCGCTTGCGCAGTGAGGTGAAACGAGAAAGACTCAATTTCCCGGCGTCCCTGTCTTTTTTCGCAGCTGCGCTTGCGCAGTGAGGTGAAACGAGAAAGACTCAATTTCCCGGCGTCCCTGTCTTTTTCGCAGCTGCACAGACAAACAAAACCGTGTAAGGACTTTGCAACTGACGTCTCATTCTCCATTCTTTTTTTATAAATAAATAAACAAATAAACAAATAAACGACGGATTTTAAACATATAATTGCTAGGGCTACTTTCTACAAAAAAAAACAAAAAAAAACAAAACAAAACAAAACAAAAAAAAACAAGAACAAAAAAACAAAACATTTTCTTGGCAATGTAAATATCTGTTGTGTTTGTGGCACCGGATTCGTGCAGCTGCAGTCCCGGTCGGCTTCCACAAGGGGGCGGCAGAGCTCTGGTGGCTAGAGAGCAGGGAGCGCGGGGCCACTCTTGCTTGCTGCGGCAGCTTCTTGTTTTGTCACTTCCTCCGAGATGGTGGCCATGTCCAAAATTACTTTTTGAATCTGGAACAAAAAACATTGGGGGGGTATTAATAATAATAATAATAATAATAAGTCATTTTGCAGAAGCTGTTATCCAAAGCGATTCGCAGAGACTAGGAGGGTGAACTCTGCTTCATCAACAAATGCTGCTGCTGCTGCAGAGTCTCTTCCAATAGGACCTCGTTTGTTTTGTGTCTCGTCCGAAGGACTGAGCACAAGGAGGTGAGCGACTCGCTCAGGGTCACACACACACACACACACACACACACACACACACACACACACACAACACACACACACACACACACACACAGCGAGTCAGTGGCTGAGCCGGAATTTGAAACCTCCTGGTATCAAGACCCCTTTTCTTGTCTCTTGGGAAGAGGGCTCCCCATAATTAAATTGAGGGCTTGTGTTTCACTCCTGTGCGCTCTCTACTGTGTCAGACTCACAATCAAAACAAGGGGAGAGGAGAGAAGAGAGAAGGAGAGGAGAGGGAGAGGCAGAGGAGAGAGAGGAGAGAAGAGAGGGGGGAGGTGGGAGAGGGAAGAGGAGAGAAGAGAAAGAAGAGTGAGGAGAGGAGAGAGGTGGGAGGGGGGAGAGGAAGAGAAGAGAGGAGAGAAGAAAGAGAAAAAGAGGAGAGGAGAGAAGAGAGAGAGAGAGAGGGAGGGAAGAGGGAGGAGAGAGTGGTAATGAGGTTGTAGGACAGGGGAGAGGGGGTAATGAATTTGCTAAGAGCCCCGCACCTTCTCCAGCTGTTTGGGGGTGTCCTCGAGTGGGACAGGGTCGCCTCCTCCGTCCCGCTGTCTCTTGCACACGGTCTGGTAGAGGTTCAGAGTTGCCATCTTGATGGTGCCCAGCAGCAGAGTCTTCTTGGCAGCTGTGTTCTGTATGTGAGTCCAGCGGGACTCCTGAGAGAGGGGAGGGAGGGGGGGAAGAGAGGAGAGGAGAAGCGAGAGGAGGGAGGGGGATAGGAGAAGCGAGAGGAGGGAGGGGGAGAGGAGAGGAGAGGAGAAGGGAGAGGAGGGAGGGAGAGAGGGGAGAGGAGAAGGAAGAGGACAGGAGGAGAGGAGAGGGGGGAGCTTGTTATGTCAGTTATCAGTATCAGAGGTCAGTATCTCTGGTCAGTATTAGAGGTTAGTATTGATCGTTAGTGTCAGTGTTACCCAGAGCAGGGCGTCGCTCCGGGCCTGGTCCAGTCGGCTCTGTAGCTGAGCCAGCTGGTTATTATACTGAAGAACAACGTTGTTTTTCTCCTCCAGGAAACGGCCCAGCTGAGCCCGGGCTCGGTCCATATTCTCCTGGTTCTCCTGGGCGGTTCTGAGCAAGTCCTCGCGGGTCAGAACCAGGGTGTCATAGCGACTCATCACCTGACGCACCTCCTGGAACTGAGAGTAAGGGGGCAGCAGTGAGCAATATGCCGCAGGTCAAAGGGCAACGTGCTGCTGTAACCTAACTAACCCCAAACTCAACCCCAACCTCAACCCTAACCCTAAACCCTAACCCTAACCCTAACCCTAACCCTAAACCTAAACCCTAACCCTAACCCTAACCCTAACCCTAACCCAACACCAACTCCAACCCCAACCCCAACCCCAACCCTAACCCCAACCCCAACTCCAACCCCAACCCCAACCCCCTAACCCTAACCCCAACCCCAACCCCAACCCCAACCTAACCCTAACCCTAAACCCAACACCAACTCCAACCCCAACCCCAACCCTAACCCCAACCCCAACCCCAACCCCAACCCCAACCCCAACCCCAACCCCAACCCCAACCCCAACCCCAACCCCAACCCCAACCCCAACCCCAAACCCCAACCCCAACCCCTAACCCTAACCCTAACCCCAACCCCAACCCCAACCCCAACCCCAACCCAACCCCAACCCCAAACCCAACACCCCAACCCCAACCCCAACCCCAACCCCAACCCCAACCCTAACCCCAACCCCAAACCCAAACCCAAACCCCAACCCCAACCCTAACCCCAACCCCAAACCCAAACCCCAACCCCAAACCCAAACCCTAAACCTAACCCCAACCCTAACCCCTAACCCCAAACCCTAACCCCAACCCCAACCCCAACCCCAACCCCAACCCCAACCCCAAACCCCAACCCCAAACCCAACACCAAACCCTAACCCTAACCCTAACCCCAAACCTAACCCTCTCTCTCAACACCTGCTCACTGCTGACTGTACAAAACTAGAGAGAGGTAACAACGCTGGGGACGAGCCTACCCTACACTCCTCTGGGTCTCTCACCTACGTTGCTCGGATGAGGTTGGACCCCTCTCTAACTTGGGACATGGGGGATTGAGAGAGAGAGAGGAGAAGTGAGTGTGGACGAGCCTTTACGGACATGGGGGCGAGAGCCTACGACAACTCCTCTCTCTCATCTGCTCGGATGCCTGTACCCCTCTCTCTCTCACTCTCACACCTGCTCGGATGCCTGTACCCCTCTCTCCCCACCTCTCTCTCTCTCTCCTCTCTCCTCTGTGCATCCGGAGATGCTCTCATGGGAGAGAGAGAGACATGCTACGGATGCCGGAGGAGCCTCTACGGGACATGGGGAGCGAGATCGACCTGGGAGTGGTTTTGACGCGCCTACGGATGCCTGGGGCCCTCTCTCCAGAGGAGAGAGAGAGTGCCTGGGACGAGCCTCTCTAATGGGGAGACATGCTCGGGATGCGAGAGTGTACCCAGCTCTCCGCACAACACCCTGCTCGGGATGCCTGATACGGCAGAGCGGAACTCTCTCTCTCTCACACCTGCTCGGATGCCTGTACCCCTCTCTCACACTCTCTCACACCTGCTCGGATGCCTGTACCCCTCTCTCACACACACCTGCTCGGATGCCTGTACCCCTCTCTCTCACACACACCTGCTCGGATGCCTGTACCCCTCTCTCACACACACCTGCTCGGATGCCTGTACCCCTCTCTCACACACACCTGCTCGGATGCCTGTACCCCTCTCTCACACACACCTGCTCGGATGCCTGTACCCCTCTCTCACACACACCTGCTCGGATGCCTGTACCCCTCTCTCACACACACCTGCTCGGATGCCTGTACCCCTCTCTCTCTCTCTCTCTCTCACACCTGCTCGGATGCCTGTACGACTCTCTCCAGGTAGCGCAGGAAGACGGCGTGTCGCAGCACTCTCTTCTCCAGGACCTCACGCTCGTGGTTCAGCGATGTCATTTCCTGCTGGAGGGCGGCCAGGTCACTCTCCTTCTGATTGGTCAGCTCCCGCTCCTGCGCGGCTTTCTTCATGGCACGGAGACGCTTCACCTCGTTCTCCTGACGGGCACAGAGAGGGACAGAGAGAGGGACAGTGAGACAGACAGAAGGAGGGACAGTGAGACAGACAGAGAGAGTGAGAGAGAGGAACAGTCAGAGCGACAAAGAGAGAGAGAGGGACAATGAGACAGACAGAGAGAGGGATAGTGAGACAGACAGAGAGAGTAAGAGAGAGGGACAGTGAGACAGATAAATACACTTTCATTGCACCCCCTTCCCCCACCCCTCCCCTCCTCCACTTCCTCTCCCACTCCCCAGGGGGAGGGAAGGAGAGGGTGAGGGGGGAAGGAGGGGAGGAGGAGGGGGAAGGAGAGGGAGGTCGAGGGAAGGGGGGGAGGGCGGGAGCGAGAGTGGAAGTCCTTCACCAGCTTTGGACACGTCCATGCGAAAGTAGGCCCGGAGGAAGAGCTAGTCGAGGAGGGGAGGAGGGAGCGTCGTCTCGGGTCCCAGTCGAGTTTGCGGGACGACCCGTTTCTGTCGGTGTTTCGCAACTTTGACCGCGGTAACGCCGAGATTGTGCCCCACCCGCGACGCACATTTTCTTATGCCCTCGGCCTCGGTTCTACCGGCTGGTTACCGGCGTCAAAGTATGTGGACGTGTGTCGCACAGTCACTGATCTCCACGAAACTGGCTCCAGGGATAAAATCGTGCTTAATGAAGGGCTGCGAATCGCTAAGCCAAACAGCTTTTTAAAACACCCAGGAAGCGCGGAAGCTAAGCACCATTGATCACCCGGTTGTAAAGGTGAGGGGAGGACAGCTCCCCCCCCCCCCCCCCCCCCCCCCCCCTTTGAAATTTACACCCTTTTGAGCCATCGTGGGTCCAGTTGCTCTCACCTCTCTCTGGGACTCCATTGCTTGGTGCACATGCGCCACCTCCCTCCTCTTCTCCAGCAGGCGAGTAGACTGGGCAGTCAGGTCTCCCTCCCTGGCCGGGACCTTCCTGAAACCGCACAGCACCCCCCAGTGGATCAGGATGTATCACTGCAGCGCAACTTTAAAACCGCAAACGCGCTTCTCCTGCGTCAAGCAGGCTTAAGCAAAGTGCCCGAGAGGGAGGTCTCCTTGTGAACTGATATCAAATTTCATAGTGGTTTGGCTGCTCTCGGCTGCTGTCTTTCTGCTTTTGGAGAAACCCTCAGCTCAGCACACATTTCCAAAGTGATATATTTACACTTGTGCGGATTATCAACAGCCAGTTTAATGTAACAGATAAACATTAGTGCATTATGCCTTTTTTTTTAATGATTTATTTATTTAATATAGCGTTAGCTGTTCACGGCTTCACTGTATAATGCTAAAATGTTGTTCGCCTCCGCTAACAAGGTGGCAGCAGTAGTTTTAGTGGTTATCTGCATTATGATTAGCAGGTGACTTGTGATCTTTGCAATCGTCCCTTTGGTTCACAGCCGCAGCCAGCCTCCCGCAGTAACATTTCAAAGCTGCGCTGGGCCGTGCAGAATCTGCATGGATTGCCGTGGCTCAGCTCTGTGCAGCTCTGTGCAGAACTGGCTGTGCTCCTAAATTCAACGCTGAGAAGCAACAACTCTTAAAATCGCTCCTAAACTCACCTTTAACGTTTAAACGTGTGTGGGGGCAAAGTCAATCTTTTCCCCTTAGGCTTTCAAGCCCCATGTCTTACATTGTTTAATTGAAGCAATGGTAAATGATCTCATTTGACCTGTTAAATCTAGAATGCATTAACAGCCCGCCAGGATCAATGTGACAGCCCGGCTTTATAAGTCTTCGAGCATTGCTTCTGAAAAAAAAGACTGGCTGTGGGGACCCATATCAGTGTGGCACACAGCTTTCAGTGCCTGCATGGGCTTCAGTGTGCATCGCTGATATGCTTCCCCGTGAGAGGTACTGGAAGAATCTGTTTCTTCTCGAGTTTGTCGAGTGGAAACACTGCACAGGGTGGAAAACTAGAAGAAACTAAACTGAGTCAAGCAGAGCAGCTCTAGTTTGGGGCTCTAGTGCCTTCATCAGCGTTACTGAAACTAAACTGAGTCCAGCAGAGCAGCTCTAGTTTGGGGCTCTAGTGCCTTCATCAGCGTTACTGAAACTAAATGAGTAAAGCAGAGCAGGTCTAGTTTGGGGCTCTAGTGCCTTCACCAGCATTACTGAAACTAAACTGAGTCCAGCAGAGCAGCTCTAGTTTGGGGCTCTAGTGCCTTCACCAGCATTACTGAAACTAAACTGAGTCAAGCAGAGCAGCTCTAGTTTGGGGCTCTAGTGCCTTCATCAGCGTTATTCCTGATGCCTTTTATCAGTGCTGTTGAGATCAATCAAAAAGAAACAAAGAAAATCAGTCCTATCAGAAAGAAGATTATAAACATACTCACACCAGAAGATTCCGGAGGTTCTCTCTATAAAAAGTTTTGAAGTAATCGGAAAGATCTATGGCCATTTCTATAAGTAAAACAACTAACAAATTAATACCAAATAATACCAAATAATAATAATAATAATAATAATAATAATAATATATTTTGTTTGCTTCACTTTGTTTCCCCCAATGTCTCTAACGTTCTTCGGTCCAACCGCTCGGAATGTCCAATCGGAAAATGCAGACAGGGGACCTAGCAACTGTCGCTTAGCAACAGCCTCACTCTGATCTCAGTGATCTAGAATTAAAAGCGATTTGAAGAAGATGTTTGGGATGATTCCAGAATCTCATCAAGCAGCTTCTTGAAGGATCCCAGGGTGTCGGCTTCAACAGCATTACTGGGGAGTTGGTTCCAGACCCTCACGATTCTCTGTGTAAAAAAAGTGCTTCCTATTTTCTGTTCTGAATGCCCCTTTATCTAATCTAATTGTGACCCCTGGTCCTTGTTTCTTTTTTCAGGGCGATAAAATTCCCCCTGGGTCGACATTGTCAATACCTTTTAGGATTTTCGAATGCTTGAATCAGATCACCAGTCTTCTTTGTTCAAGACTGAATAGATTCAATTCTTTTAGCCTGTCTGCATATGACATGCCTTTTAAGCCCGGAATAATTCTGGTCGCTCTTCTTTGCGCTCTTTCTAGAGCAGCAATATCCTTTTTGTAGCGACCAGAACTGAACACAGTATTCAAGATGAGGTCTTACTAATGCATTGTACAGTTTTAACATTACTTCCCTGGATTTCAATTCAACACTTTTCACAATGTATCCCAGCGTCTTGTCAGCCTTTTTTATAGCTTCCCCGTATTGTCTAGATGAAGACATTTCCGAGTCAACAAAAACTCCTAGGTCTTTTTTCATAGATTCCTTCTTCAATCTCAGTACCTGCCATTCTCTCCCTTATTCTATCTTAATTAATAAGATGTTCCATTTTACAAAAGGTGGTGGGGTGTGTGCGTGCGTGCGTGTTTATTTTGTTTTGATTTTTGATCATTAGTTTGGGTGTGGCATTCTAGACACGGAATTCTGGGCAAATACTGCACTGTGATTGATTGATTCCTGATACGCATTCCTTCAGACACATTACATAAACACAAGAGACGATATCTGCATATCAATCAATCAAGCAATCAATCTTTATTTTATATAGCGCCTTTCATAGCGGCGCACCATCACAAAGCTCTTTACAAGAAAATCCACAATAATACAAATACTGAGAAATGCATCATGCATGAGATAAAAAACACACAATGCATAATACATTAAATAAAGTACATAAACACACATTATGAAAAAAACACATTAATTTAAGAAATATGGAAAAAAAAAATCATAACAAAACAATATTATTTCTTATAATTTTTCTTGTACATTTCAATATTTAAATCATTGTTGTTTTTGTTTGCAAACACTTTGATAGTCTCTTGTTTTGGCTTGTATATGTGTATAAGATATATATATATATATATATATATATATATATATATATAATATATCATTATATATATCATGTCCCATGTTACAAAATTAACTGCCGTGTGAACAGAAAAAGGTTTTTTCCAACAAATTTTTTTATATGTTTTTTCAAATTTTCTAATTTTTTTAAAAATCTTATTTTTGTTTTTTTTTCTTTTTGTGCACATTTTTTTATATATATAATGATGACCATTGGATAAAAAAAAATACATCTCTAAAACATTTCCAAAGTTATTTTCAAAATAAAAATTAAGGTTCTGCTTCTCCTCCAATGTTTTTGAAAAAATCTGCCTTTGAGAAGCTTGTCTGGAGAACCCTAACTGCCCCGGGGAACAGAACAGCCTTCCTCACTGCCATCAAATCATGTGACAGTGTGACCTTTCAGCTCTGGCAGCCCCGCCTACTCCAGCTGACTGATCATTTGGGAAGAGTATAGTTGGCACAGTACAGCACAGCACAGCCAGGCTCTTCCCAGCACACAGCGGGCAATGCCAGCACACTAGATTACAGCTTTCTATAGACGCCATGTGTTGGGTAGCTGCTGTAGTTCTGTCCAGGGTTTTATATCAGTGTTACACAGCGTGGTCCTGCCAGCATTGCCCTGTGTACAGCACAGCACAGCCAGGCTCTGCCCAGCACACAGCGGGCAATGCCAGCGCACTAGATTACAGCTTTCTATAGACGCCACTGTGTTGGGTAGCTGCTGTAGCTCTGTCCAGGGTTTTATATCAGTGTTATACAGTGCGGTCCTGCCAGCATTGCCCTGTGTACAGCACAGCACAGCCAGGCTCTGCCCAGCACACAGCAGGCAATGCCAGCACACTAGATTACAGCTTTCTATAGACGCCATGTGTTGGGTAGCTGCTGTAGTTCTGTCCAGGGTTTTATATCAGTGTTACACAGCGTGGTCCTGCCAGCATTGCCCTGTGTACAGCACAGCACAGCCAGGCTCTGCCCAGCACACAGCGGGCAATGCCAGCGCACTAGATTACAGCTTTCTATAGACGCCACTGTGTTGGGTAGCTGCTGTAGTTCTGTCCAGGGTTTTATATCAGTGTTATACAGCGTGGTCCTGCCAGCATTGCCCTGTGTACAGCACAGCACAGCCAGGCTCTGCCCAGCACACAGCGGGCAATGCCAGCACACTAGATTACAGCTTTCTATAGACGCCGCTGTGTTGGGTAGCTGCTGTAGTTCTGTCCAGGGTTTTATATCAGTGTTATACAGTGCGGTCCTGCCAGCATTGCCCTGTGTACAGCACAGCACAGCCAGGCTCTGCCCAGCACACAGCGGGCAATGCCAGCACACTAGATTACAACTTTATATAGACCCCATGTGTTGGGTAGCTGCTGTAGTTCTGTGCAGGGTTTTATATTAGTGTTACACAGCGTGGTCCTGCCAGCATTGCCCTGTGTACAGCACAGCACAGCCAGGCTCTGCCCAGCACACAGCGGGCAATGCCAGCGCACTAATTACAGCTTTATAACCCTAATCTCTTCTTTATGAAATCCAGTACCTTTTAAATTGTTGATTGATTTGTTTATTTATTTATTTACAAATGACCCTCCCTCAAACTGCGCTGAGAAATGTCAATAAATCAAAATGTGACATGATATGAATAATGAATAATCTTTATATAGCGCATTTCATAGCGGACCACCATCACAAAGCGTTTTACAAGACTTGAAGAGACAATATTCGGACAAAGAAATTCAACCACTGGACCACACAGCCTCCTGAGTCAATAATATGAATAATAATATATTCAACACTATGAATAATGCTGTATTTTCAGTAGTAAGGGACAGCCCACTCTTATTAAGAGCACTGTGTTTTTGCTGCCCACACTGGTTTTGTCAGGCGGTCCAGTTGTTAAAGTCCAGGGCTTGTTACCAGAAGGGTCACGGGTTCAAATCCCACCGGACACTGGACTGACCCCCCTGTGTGTGACCCTGAGTGAGTCGCTTCACCTCCTTGTGCTCCATCCCGCGGGTGAGATGTTAAATCAACGTCCTATTGGAAGTGACTCTGCATATAATGCACAGTTCACAGCCTGCCTCTGTACAGTGCTTTGTGATGGTAGGCCACTATGAAAGGCTCTATACAATACTTCCCTATGCTTTACCAGACCTCTCTGTGCTTTACAATGCTTCCCTATGCTTTACCAGACCTCTCTGTGCTTTACAATGCTTCCCTATGCTTTACCAGACCTCTCTGTGCTTTACAATGCTTCCCTATGCTTTACCAGACCTCTCTGTGCTTTACAATGCTTCCCTATGCTTTACCAGACCTCTCTGTGCTTTACAATGCTTCCCTGTGCTTTACCAGACCTCTCTGTGCTTTACAATGCTTCCCTGTGCTTTACCAGACCTCTCTGTGCTTTACAATGCTTCCCTATGCTTTACCAGACCTCTCTGTGCTTTGCAATGCTTCCCTATGCTTTACCAGACCTCTCTGTGCTTTACAATGCTTCCCTATGCTTTACCAGACCTCTCTGTGCTTTACAATGCTTCCCTATGCTTTACCAGACCTCTCTGTGCTTTACAATGCTTCCCTATGCTTTACCAGACCTCTCTGTGCTTTACAATGCTTCCCTATGCTTTACAATGCTTGCCTGTGCTTTGCCATGCTGTCGCTGTGGTTTATCCACTTTGCTGTGCTTTTACTGTGGGATAATTTTTTTTTTTTAGGGGTTCAACTCAATTATATCAAAGCTCTCTAAAATGTAACTGAAGGCATCGCTTCTCTTTTCCACGCTTTTGAAATCAAAATATTTCTGCAGGGGTCCTCTCTCTCTCTCGGTTACTCTTCTTTCTCTTCCTTCTTCTCCTCCTTATCACAGAGTGGCTCTGACGTTCTCTCTCCCTCCTCTGTAGATCCTTCCTTCTCCCCCACCATCATTTCTTTGTACTTGCTTTTGAAGCAGCCGAGCTGAAAGCACAGAGCCGGGAGAGGCACATCACACACAGATCAGCAGCCGTGTTTATAGAGAGACAGACAGACAGACAGGCAGGCACAGTCTGGCTGTCAGGGCTGCTGTCTGTCTGTCATTGACAGAACTGTCTCTGAATAGATGAATATAATAGATAGACAGATAGATAGATAGATAGATAGACAGATAGATAAACAGATAGATAGATATTGATAGATATTGACAGAAAAAACACACTGACACACACACACACACACATACACACACACACACACACACACACACACACACACACACACACACGCACACACACCCACACACGCACGCACACCCACACACACGCACGCACACACACACACACGCACGCACACGCACACACACACACACACTACATTACAAGCGTACCTTATACATAATGACTGCGAAGATGAAGAAGAGGAGGATTCCTCCGCAGCAGCTCAGCGTGATCATGGCGACCATGTTCGGGTGTTTCATGAACTCCGCCTCTGTCTTAATCTGAAGAGGAAAAAAACCAGAACGAGAATCAACAGAACAGCAACGAAACTCACCCGCCGAGCGGAACAGACCAACCAGTCAGCACCCACCCCATCAACAGACAAGCAAAACAGGAAGCGTTTCCTTCAAGCACCTTACCCTGGCATTGTGGAACTCACTGTAACTGCCATCCTCCTGAGAGAGAGAGAGAGAGAGAGAGAGAGAGAGAGAGAGAGAGAGAGAGAGAAGGAGAGAGAGAGAGAGAGAAACAGAGACAGAAACAGTTATCCTGTCGAGGGTTATAAGGTAGTTTAATGAAAAATGTCTGTCTGTCTGTAGATTTAATGAAACTAAACTCTCTTCAGAATGCAGTAAACTAACACAGACACCAAGAAGAAGGGATTATATTGTAGAGTCAAACTGAACAGGATTGTGAGGCTCTGTCTGTCTGTCTGTCTGTCTGAACAGGACTCTCTCCAGTTACCTGTTTTATGCTCCCAATCTGAACGTACAGTCTTGTGTTGTAGCTGATGAAGGCTGAGCTGTAGTAATCCACCTTTATAATCTCTTCTTTAAAACTCAGAGCCTGAAAGAAAAAACAAACAATGCATGTCTATGCTTTACCAGACCTCTCTGTGCTTTACAATGCTTCCCTCTGCTTTACCAGACCTCTCTGTGCTTTACAATGCTTCCCTGTGCTTTACCAGACCTCTCTGTGCTTTACAATGCTTCCCTATGCTTTACCAGACCTCTCTGTGCTTTACAATGCTTCCCTATCCTTTACCAGACCTCTCTGTGCTTTACAATGCTTCCTTGTGCTTTACCAGACCTCTATGTGCTTTACAATGCTTCCCTATGCTTTACCTGACCTCTCTGTGCTTTACAATGCTTCCCTATGCTTTACCAGACCTCTCTGTGCTTTACAATGCTTCCCTGTGCTTTACCAGAACCTCTCTGTGCTTTACAATGCTTCCCTGTGCTTTACCAGACCTCTCTGTGCTTTACAATGCTTCCCTGTGCTTTACCAGACCTCTCTGTGCTTTACAATGCTTCCCTGTGCTTTACCAGACCTCTCTGTGCTTTACAATGCTTCCCTGTGCTTTACCAGACCTCTCTGTGCTTTACAATGCTTCCCTATGCTTTACCAGACCCCTCTGTGCTTTACAATGCTTCCCTATGCTTTACCAGACCTATCTGTGCTTTACAATGCTTCCCTATGCTTTCCCAGACCTCTCTGTGCTTTACAATGCTTCCCTGTGCTTTACCAGACCTCTCTGTGCTTTACAATGCTTCCCTGTGCTTTACCAGACCTCAGCAGTGCTAGTCTCTGATATGAAACAGCTATTGCGTTGCCCTCACACGCAGACAGTACGAAGTGTGAAGGGTTGCCGTGTTTGTGTTTGAACCCAGGTTCCTGTAAATAATTACCTTTGCCTTTAGATCGCCTCTAAATTCAGCAGGCCCGCTGAAGTCAAAGTATATTGCAGAGAGTTTGTTCAGGGAGGAAATGTGACAGTGACAAACCTTGCATCCCACATTGGAGCAGTACTGTGAATCGAGACACATGCAGAAATTAATACACACGCACACACACACACACACACACGCACACACACACACACACACACGCACGCACACACACACACACACACGCACACACGCACACACACGCACGCACACACACACACACACGCACGCACATATAGACATGTACAGGTCTGGCCATATGTTTCGCTCCACCCTCTATATAGAATGAACTCACTCAGCTTCATAGAGTCCAGCCGCATATAGGACGTGTGGAGTGTGGCTGGCTATATGTGCAGTTGCTTCATGGAGTGGTGAAAGCCCGTGACGGGTGTACCAGTATAAGCTGCCCTCTATCTATATAGAATGAACTCACTCAGCTTCATAGAGTCCAGTGAAAGCTGCTGAATAATGTTCCCTTGTTAGCATATTGAATTGCACCCCCTCTATATAGAATGAACTCCCTCAGCTTCATAGAGTCCAGTGAAAGCTGCTGAATAATGTTCCCTTGTTAACATATTGAATTGCACCCCCTCTATATAGAATGAACTCACTCAGCTTCATAGAGTCCAGTGAAAGCTGCTGAATAATGTTCCCTTGTTAACATATTGAATTGCACCCCCTCTATATAGAATGAACTCCCTCAGCTTCATAGAGTCCAGTGAAAGCTGCTGAATAATGTTCCCTTGTTAACATATTGAATTGCACCCCCTCTATATAGAATGAACTCCCTCAGCTTCATAGAGTCCAGTGAAAGCTGCTGAATAATGTTCCCTTGTTAACATATTGAATTGCACCCCCTCTATATAGAATGAACTCCCTCAGCTTCATAGAGTCCAGTGAAAGCTGCTGAATAATGTTCCCTTGTTAACATATTGAATTGCACCCCCTCTATATAGAATGAACTCCCTCAGCTTCATAGAGTCCAATGAAAGCTGCTGAATAATGTTCCCTTGTTAACATATTGAATTGCACCCCCTCTATATAGAATGAACTCCCTCAGCTTCATAGAGTCCAGTGAAAGCTGCTGAATAATGTTCCCTTGTTATCATATTGAATTGCACCCCCTCTATATAGAATGAACTCCCTCAGCTTTGTTCTCATATTGAATTCTTTATCTAGAATGAACCCCCTCAGCTCATAAGGTCCAGTGAAAGCTGCTGAATAATGTTCCCTTGTTAACATATTGAATTGCACCCCCTCTATATAGAATGAACTCCCTCAGCTTCATAGAGTCCAGTGAAAGCTGCTGAATAATGTTCCCTTGTTAACATATTGAATTGCACCCCCTCTATATAGAATGAACTCCCTCAGCTTCATAGAGTCCAGTGAAAGCTGCTGAATAATGTTCCCTATCATATTGAATTGCACCCCCTCTATATAGAATGAACTCCCTCAGCTTCATAGAGTCCAGTGAAAGCTGCTGAATAATGTTCCCTTGTTATCATATTGAATTGCACCCCCTCTATATAGAATGAACTCCCTCAGCTTCATAGAGTCCAGTGAAAGCTGCTGAATAATGTTCCCTTGTTAACATATTGAATTGCACCCCCTCTATATAGAATGAACTCCCCCAGCTTCATAGAGTCCAGTGAAAGCTGCTGAATAATGTTCCCTTGTTAACATATTGAATTGCACCCCCTCTATATAGAATGAACTCACTCAGCTTCATAGAGTCCAGTGAAAGCTGCTGAATAATGTTCCCTTGTTAACATATTGAATTGCACCCCCTCTATATAGAATGAACTGATTCAGCTTCATA
>NC_054583.1:1954607-1981425 GCF_017654505.1 Polyodon spathula
TATAGGAAAGAGATCTCCACTCTCAACACTGCAGAGCTGTATAGAGGTCTATAGGAAAGAGAACTCCACTCTCAACACTGCAGAGCTGTATAGAGGTCTATAGGAAAGAGCTCTCAACACTGCAGAGCTGTATAGAGGTCTATAGGAAAGAGATCTCCACTCTCAACACTGCAGAGCTGTATAGAGGTCTATAGGAAAGAGATCTCCACTCTCAACACTGCAGAGCTGTATAGAGGTCTATAGGAAAGAGATCTCCACTCTCAACACTGCAGAGCTGTATAGAGGTCTATAGGAAAGAGAACTCCACTCTCAACACTGCAGAGCTGTATAGAGGTCTATAGGAAAGAGATCTCCACTCTCAACACTGCAGAGCTGTACAGAGGTCTATAGGAAAGAGATCTCCACTCTCAACACTGCAGAGCTGTACAGAGGTCTATAGGAAAGAGATCTCCACTCTCAACACTGCAGAGCTGTATAGAGGTCTATAGGAAAGAGATCTCCACTCTCAACACTGCAGAGCTGTATAGAGGTCTATAGGAAAGAGATCTCCACTCTCCACACTGCAGAGCTGTATAGAGGTCTATAGGAAAGAGATCTCCACTCTCAACACTGCAGAGCTGTATAGAGGTCTATAGGAAAGAGATCTCCACTCTCAACACTGCAGAGCTGTATAGAGGTCTATAGGAAAGAGATCTCCACTCTCAACACTGCAGAGCTGTATAGAGGTCTATAGGAAAGAGATCTCCACTCTCAACACTGCAGAGCTGTATAGAGGTCTATAGGAAAGAGATCTCCACTCTCCACACTGCAGAGCTGTATAGAGGTCTATAGGAAAGAGATCTCCACTCTCAACACTGCAGAGCTGTATAGAGGTCTATAGGAAAGAGATCTCCACTCTCAACACTGCAGAGCTGTATAGAGGTCTACAGGAAAGAGATCTCCACTCTCAACACTGCAGAGCTGTATAGAGGTCTATAGGAAAGAGATCTCCACTCTCCACACTGCATACCTCAGTCCATATGATGTTCTTGCTCATTCGATTCAGTATGGGGGTAACAAGATCTGTGCTGTTTGCCTCAACTTGGGAGAGAGACATCTTGATTTTAATAGGGGAGAAGCTGTCCTCAACGCAATTCTGAAACACAGAGAGAGAGAGAGAGAGAGAGAGAGAGAGAGAGAGAGAGAGAGAGAGAGAGAGAGAGAGGTGTCTGGTATCTTTGCTGTAAGTCACTGAGATTGGATTTTAAAGATGGTCAGCGCTCCTTTAAAGGGAGGGGCCAGTGATCCTGTTAATAAAGCTGATAAGAGGTGAGAGAATGGATTTTAAAGATGGTCAGCACTCCTGTAAAGGGAGGGGTCAGTGATCCTGTTAATAAAGCTAATAAGAGGTGAGAGAATGGGTTTTAAAGATGGTCAGCACTCCTGTAAAGGGAGGGGTCAGTGCTGTGTAGTTCTGTATAAAACAATGGTGGTTTCTTACCTTCATTTTGATGGGATAGGTGATGCACGTTTTTCCCAGAGGCAGGTAGACGCTCTTTTGCAACGTCCTTTTATCATGTCCAAAATCTGCCCTGAATCTCTGTCTCAAACTATCCAACTCAATCTGGTAGGAGAGGTTGAGACTTGTTTCTGCAGAGAGAGAGAGAGAGAGAGAGAGAGAGAGAGAGAGAGAGAGAGAGAGAGAGAGTGTTTAGTGTAGAGAAATCAAAAAGGGTCTAATTAAACAATTGATGTACTGTAAGAAAGAATATAATATACTAGGACTGACTTATCCTTCAGAGTGAATTAAGAAGCAGCTGCTCGGGTTTGTGACGATCGCTGCTTTTTCTTCAGACTCTGCGGAGAACAGCGACCCACGCAAACCCGAGCAGCTGCTTCTTAATTCACTCTGAAGGGTGGAATCAGCCCGATCGACGCCAGCCGTTTGAGTGTTGTTCTTCTGACTCACCCAAGCTGTCTCTGGTAAGTTTGGACACCATGATGCAGACTGACATGTTGCTCACAGTGCTGACCTGGGTCTTTTTGGTGAGGCAGTCGAAAAAGTCCATCGAAATCTCAGAAGGGTGAAACGAGACATCAGCAGCAACATTCAGGACCGGTCTTGACCTGGAGGGGGGGAAGAGAGAGAGAGAGAGAGAGAGAGAGAGAGAGAGAGAGAGGGAGAGAGAGAGAGAGAGGAGAGAGAGAGAGAGAGAGGGAGGGGAGAGGGAGAGAGAGACGAGAGATAGAGATGGAGAGATGGAGAGATGGAGAGAGGGAGAGACAGAGGGAGATAGCGATAGAGATAGAGATGGAGAGAGGAAGAGGGAGAGGGAGATAGAGATAGAGAGATGGAGAGAGGGAGACAGAGGGAGATAGAGATGGAGAGATGGAGAGAGGGAGAGACAGAGGGAGATAGAGATAGAGAGATGGAGAGAGGGAGACAGAGGTAGAGATAGAGATGGAGAGATGGAGAGACGGAGATCTCTTTGCTGGATTACCTGAGCAGCACTGCACGTCCCAGGGACCCCACAGCGATGTCCGTCAGCCCGTCCCCATTGATGTCCATCACCCCGTGGATGGACTGTCCAAAATACTGCAGCCGAGGGGACATTGTCCAACCTGTGATGTGCTGAGACGGGGACAGACACAGAGGTTAGTGCAATCTCAGGAGAGAGGACAGGGGAGAGACAGTCTGAGCGTTTGCAAAACGAACTGTACAGGAAGGGGAGGGGATCGGCCAATCAGATGGACAGAGCAAACTTCAATCTCTCCCTCCCTCCCTCTCTCTCTCCCACCCTCTCTCTCTCCCTCTCTTTCTCTCTCTCTCTATCTCTCTCACCTGTGTATAGTTGGGGTTCACTCCACTCTCTCCCCCCTGGAAGATGTACAGGCCCCCACTCCCCTTGTTTTCCAGGGGCGCCCCCACAGCGATGTCCGTCAGCCCGTCTCCGTCCAGATCTCCCACCCCTGAGATCGCAGTGCCAAACCGAGAGAGGGGGAACCCTGGGGACCCTGAGAGTGTGACAGCTGGGGAGAAGGAGCCCTGAGAGAGAGAGAGAGAGAGAGAGAGAGAGAGAGAGAGAGAGAGAGAGAGAGAGAGAGAGAGAGAGAGAGAGAGAGAGAGAGAGAGAGAGAGAGAGAGAGAGAGAGAGGAAGAGAGAGGGAGAGAGAGAGAGAGAGGAAGAGAGAGGGAGAGAGGGAGAGAGAAAGAGAGAGAGGGAGAGAGAGAGAGAGAGATATTTAAGTGTGTGATGATACTCTTTTCAAATCGTGCAGGTTTTCAATCAATCCCTCCAGCAATGTGTTGATTTCAAAACAGGAAACACTGTCCTTCCCTCACCTTTACAATCAAGTACCAATCAAATAATAACTGACTTCCTCACTTTCCCAGCTGCTTGGAAGCTCAGCTGTGCTGTACACAGGGCAATGCTGGCAGGACCACACTGTATAACACTGATATAAAACCCTGGACAGAACTACAGCAGCTACCCAGTACAGCGGCATCTATAGAAATCTGTAATCTAGTGCGCTGGCATTGCCTGCTGTGTGCTGGGCAGAGCCTGGCTGTGCTGTGCTGTACACAGGACAATGCTGGCAGGACTGCACTGTATAACACTGATATAAAACCCTGGACAGAACTACAGCAGCTACCCAGCACAGTGGCGTCTATAGAAAGCTGTAATCTAGTGCGCTGGCATTGCCCGCTGTGTGCTGGGCAGAGCCTGGCTGTGCTGTGCTGTACACAGGGCAATGCTGGCAGGACCGCACTGTATAACACTGATATAAAACCCTGGACAGAACTACAGCAGCTACTCAACACAGCGGCGTCTATAGAAAGCTGTAATCTAGTGCGCTGGCATTGCCTGCTGTGTGCTGGGCAGAGCCTGGCTGTGCTGTGCTGTACACAGGGCAATGCTGGCAGGACCGCACTGTATAACACTGATATAAAACCCTGGACAGAACTACAGCAGCTACCCAACACAGTGGCGTCTATAGAAAGCTGTAATCTAGTGCACTGGCATTGCCTGCTGTGTGCTGGGCAGAGCATGGCTGTGCTGTGCTGTGCTGTACACAGGGCAATGCTGGCAGGACCGCACTGTATAACACTGATATAAAACCCTGGACAGAACTACAGCAGCTACCCAGCACAGCGGCGTCTATAGAAAGCTGTAATCTAGAAGTGTGCTTGTAAATTACTAGGCTGATTAAAGCTGCTTCACTCACCTCTGCATTGACAGTGTAGGTGTACACCAGCCCTCCAAGCTCCTGTTTGTGGTACAAGGGCGCCCCCACTAGGAGAACGTCAGTATCGCCATCCCCATTCAAATCCACAGCACACACCTCACCCCCAAAATAGGAGCCAATCTGCAAAAAGAGGGGGATTATAGAACCAGAACCAGAACACCACAATACCCCAAAATCCCAAACACTGTGCTTTATTAGTAAATACGCAGTATTTAGAATAACTAGGTGAGAGAATGGATTTTAAAGATGGTCAGCACTCCTGTAAAGGGAGGGGTCAGTGATCCTGTTAATAAAGCTAATAAGAGGTGAGAGAATGGATTTTAAAGATGGTCAGCGCTCCTTTAAAGGGAGGGGTCAGTGATCATGTTAATAAAGCTAATAAGAGGTGAGAGAATGGATTTTAAAGATGGTCAGCGCTCCTTTAAAGGGAGGGGCCAGTGATCATGTTAATAAAGCTAATAAGAGGTGAGAGAATGGGTTTTAAAGATGGTCAGCGATCCTTTAAAGGGAGGGGTCAGTGATCCTGTTAATAAAGCTAATAAGAGGTGAGAGAATGGATTTTAAAGATGGTCAGCGCTCCTTTAAAGGGAGGGGCCAGTGATCCTGTTAATAAAGCTAATAAGAGGTGAGAGAATGGATTTTAAAGATGGTCAGTGCTCCTTTAAAGGGAGGGGCCAGTGATCATGTTAATAAAGCTAATAAGAGGTGAGAGAATGGGTTTTAAAGATGGTCAGCGCTCCTTTAAAGGGAGGGGTCAGTGATCCTGTTAATAAAGCTAATAAGAGGTGAGAGAATGGATTTTAAAGATGGTCAGCGCTCCTTTAAAGGGAGGGGTCAGTGATCATGTTAATAAAGCTAATAAGAGGTGAGAGAATGGGTTTTAAAGATGGTCAGCGCTTTTAAGGGAGGGGTCAGTGAGAATAAGAGGTGAGAGAATGGGTTTTAAAGATGGTCAGCGCTCACCTGCTCTCCATCAATGCTCTGTTCGTGGCTCCACTGCACCTCACTGTCTATGCTTTGGAATATCTCCACTCTGCCTTTGTGACTGTGCCTTGGAGCGCCAGCGATATACAGCATTCTGTTGCCAAGGCTACCGGTGGTGACTGAGTAACCTAGGAAACGAAAACAACTCCACAGCTTATATGTTACATCTCTATATAATCCTATATCGAACACAGCTTCGTTACATAGACATAGGTGGGAATCAGACTCCCGCTGCACAGCAGTGTGATCCAGTCCTGCTTTCACTAGGAGTTTAGTAATAAGACACACCTGAGCTTGTTAGCTGGACACACTGGGGGCTGATCAAGCTGGTAGTAAAACCTGGACTGGATCACACTGCTGTGCAATAGGAGTCTGATTCCCATCCCTGCAATAAGAATGCTGGATATCATCACAGGGATGGGAATAAGACTCCCGCTGCATAGCAGTGTGATCCAGTCCTGGTTGACATAAACTAACAGCAGAAGCCTGAAAGAGTGTTTTTTTTTTTTTTTTACCAAGATAGGAGTCGTTGGAGAGCCTTGAAAGAGAGGTTTGGATTCTCTCCTGCTGATTTGGCTTCATGTGAATGACAGCCCCAGCCCAGAAGTTGAACCCCACTGCTCCCAGTATGAGGGAGTCCTGCAGAGAAACAGAGAGCGATGTCAAAAGCCGTCCTCCGCTCACCTTTGCAACCGAGCACCGACTGATGGTGGCTGGCTTTGGAGGGCCTCGGGTTCGGAGAGGAGAGGGGAACAGCGCGCCATTTAAAACGCCACTGCGTGGTAAAGGTGAGGGGAGGACAGCCTTTTCTTGTTTTAGAACTGTGCTTCCTGCCGGGACCAGCAGAGGGAGCCCTTGCTACATTCTAATATATCACAGCACAGCGCTGGGGCGCAGAGGGGTACGAAGCGAGAGTGGAGCTCTGGTCAGCAGCGACCCTCACCTTTGAGAAGGCAGCGCTAAAACCGCTCTGAGACAACTCCTTCACGAAGGACTGGTCGTTTCCGGATCCTGGATGAAAGAGGGAACGAAAAACGGACAGATCGCGTGAGCCCACGGACCGGAGAGCGGAGCGACTCCGAATGGGACAATAACAACAACAATAATATATAATATTCACCTGTGCACCTGTGCAGAATTCATCATAATAATAATAATAATAATAATAATAATAACAGATTTACAATATTCAACCAAGCTGCTAGGCACTGTCCCCTCCTCCTCAGACTGTCTGAAATGACTTTGTTTTCAGAGACAGAGCAAGTGAGGCAGATGGGGATTCAGAATTCCCCTTGACTCGCCAGCGTGATAACCCCTAATCCCCAGACCTTCGATGCTGTATATCTTCCCCTGAAGATTGTCGAGGATCCCCTTCAGCCCGGCGTAATTTTGAATATAGAACGTGTTCTTTTCCTTGGGTTGGGAGGCTAGTTTTTTCAGCCCAGCCAGCTCTACATTACCGATCTACAAAAGGAAAAAAAAAAACGAACAGGCGCAAATTATTAATCAAGCATCTCCACCAAACCTTTAATCAATGGCGTCTAGAACATCTTCCACAGGTCCTCGCTTACGAACGAAGTGGAAATTAAGTCTGTTACTTTTGGAACTTTTTTTCATAACCCCGACAACCAAATGACCCCCTTCTTGATGGGAACTGAGACTATAACCCCAGACCTGTAAACTGACGATACATTTTCTTACCCCAATGACGTATCGAATGATGTTCTTCTGGTCCAGATGGCCAACCACATTGTGGAACCAATCATTGTAGTCTGAAGGTTGACCGTCTGTGATTATCACGAGAACTTTAGTGGCGTTCTCCACAGCCCCGGCTGTCGTGTTATACAAAAGAGTCTCCCTGCAAGACAAGGAACCAGTCACAGTTCCCAGTGTGCCCCGTGCACAGACCAATAACCCTGTCACGATCCCCTATCGCGATATGCTTCATGCGCCAGGCTTCTCGTCGCAATAGGTGCGATGGGCCCAGTGCGCTGCCTGTGTGATGCACAGTAGAGATCAAATGTCTAACGACAGGCAGCTTTGTTGAAGAATGCAATTTTTCACGCTGATGAAGGCACTAGAGCCCACAAACTAGAGCTGCTCTGCTTGACTCAGTTTAGTTTCAGTAACGCTGATGAAGGCACTAGAGCCCCCAAACTAGAGCTGCTCTGCTTGACTCAGTTTAGTTTCAGTAATGCTGATGAAGGCACTAGAGCCCCAAACTAAAGCTGCTCTGCTTGACTCTCTTTCACAGTGTTTTGTATTTTTTTTTATTGAAGTTTTGGGTGAACTACCTGGAATATCAGAAGATCCACACAAGCACACACACACACACACACACACACACACACACATACACAAGAAACGAATCCTGTATTTCAAACGGAAATTGGAAGAGAAGGGGGTGACGAACTCACAGTGTAAAATTCAATGCTTTGTGAGTGTTAGTAAGAGACTTCATGTGCTGAGTCTTGGACAGAAGTGCCGCAGGGTCCTTCAGCTTTTGGTAGTCGTAAAAGTTAAACTCAGTCCGGATTTCTTTAGAAAACTGTACCGCTGCAAACTGGAAGACACAATGAGTAAAACAGGTTTAAAAGGCGCTGAATCACAAAAGGACACTCAGCACTGCATCTCCAGCCCCACCCCTTGCTCGCTGTATTTTTCTCATACCTCTTTATAGACATGCACACTGATAAATCCTCTCCTGATCACTCGTTTTATCACCAAACTCCTCAGTAATGAGATCAGAGTCATTATTTTATTACTGTAACATCTCCAAAAGCTCTTCAGATGTCTGTGATGTTCTTTGAGCGCTGGATGCAGAAGCAGCTGTCTCCCTTGTTTGTGTCCGTGTTATCTCTGTGGTGCAGGGGGGGGGGGGCTATGAGATACGCCATGTGCTTGATAGCTTTTTGATGGGTCTAACATTGGACTGGAAAGGGAAAATTGTAATGTCGGATCTGGTCCGACACAGGACTGCAAAGGGTTAAACTGTTAGTTTCAAATTATTATTATTATTATTATTATTATTATTATTATTATTATTATTATTATTAGTCATTTAGCATTTGCTTTTATCCAAAGCGACTCAGCAGAGACTGGGAGGGTGAACTCTACATCATCAACTACTGCTGCTGCTGCAGAGTCTCTTCCAATAGAACCTCGTTTGTTTTGTGTCTCGTCCGAAGGACGGAGCCCAAGTAGGTGAAGTGACTCGCTCAGGGTCCCCCAACACACCACACACACACACACACACACACACACACACACACACACACACACGCACACACGCACACACACACACAGCGAGGCAGTGGCTGAGCCGGGATTTGAAACCTCCTGGTAAAAATGAGGATCATTCGTTCACCTGCAGGCTGGTGTTGGTGAGATTCTTCATGATGTCGATGATGAAATTCTTGTTCATCTCGAAATCCTCACTCTTGAGGCTTTCGGAACCGTCGAACAGGAAGACGAGATCGATGTTCCTCTTGGTGCATTCTGGGTAGAAAAGGAAATAACTTTGCCGTTGAATTGACACTGAAGACACTGAGAGAGACTTCTAGCGGAAACGTTAGCCATTGAATACACACTGAAGACTCTGAGAAAGACTTCTAGCGGAAACGTTGTTTCAGGACTTGTGATTGGACCGCAGTACCTTGGACAGCAGGGGTCAGCTTGGTGATCAGATCAAGCTTTCTGTTGAACAGATAGCAAATTCCATTCACATGCATATTTGAGTCACATTTGTGGACCAGCGTAGGGCTGCAAGTCTGAGGGGAGAATTGAGGAGAGAAGGAAAAATTATACAGAACACAGCTTGAGAATAACAGGACCACTAATAATAATAATAATAATAATAATAATAATAATAATAATAAGCTGAGCTACACTGTGCTGTGCTTTTACCAGGGCATACCAAACTTTGAGAAGGGATCGGATTTTTCCAGGATTTACTCACTGTGAGATTGAAAGGATCTTCATTTTGAACTGCCAGTGACAGGCCGATGGAATCAGAATTTTGCTCAACTGTAATTGAACAAAGTTACATGTTAAAAAGAGGCAGCACTGCCAGAGAGACAGACAGACAGACAGCGGCACTGCATTACACTACAATGGCAGCACAAGTATAGGGCAGCTGCAATGGCGGCGAGGCTGGTAGAATGGGACCAAGTATAGGGATCTTCAATGCAATGCAGACAGACAGTGGCACTGCAATGCTCTGTATTACACTACAATGGCTGCACATGGGGCAGAGGCTGGTAGAATGGGACCACAGTGTGCTAACTATACCCTCAATGATCTTCAATGGCAATGCAGACAGACAGCGGCACTGCAATGGCTCTGTATTACACTACAATGGTAGCACAAGTATAGGGCAGCTGCAATGGGGCGAGGCTGGTAGAATGGGACCACAGTGTGCCAACTATACCCTCAATGATCTTCAATGGCAATGCAGACAGACAGTGGCACTGCAATAATGGTTCTGTATTACACTGAGGGGCAATGGCAGCACAAGTATAGGGCAGCTGCAATGGGGCGAGGCTGGTAGAATGGGACCACAGTGTGCCAACTATACCCTCAATGATCTTCAATGGAAATGCAGACAGACAGACAGACAGTGGCACTGCAATTGCAGTGCAGTAAGGGTTTGTCACTGACCTGGGATGTGAATGGGGTTACAGGACTGGTTTCTGTAGTCACATCTGAATAACCCTCCCGATCTCAATCCTGGGGTCACCTCCTGGTGCGGGGCGCTGACCACAATCCTAACGAGTGACGAAACAACCGGCAAGAACATCAGCAATGTTTGGGGCCACCCAGACCCGCCCTTCGTTGGCGCACCCTCCTTCCCACTGGAGGGGACCTCATTTAAAAGCCTAGTCTTTTTCCGATCGGACTACTCCACAGGGCAGGCCATTCCACGCTTCTCTGACTCCCTCTGCGCGAAAAAATAAAACAAAATCTTCTGCCGTCTGTTCTAAACTCTACTCGGCTTTCCATGAGTCCCCCTCGTTCGCGTCTGACACTCATGTCCAGAAGTCCTGGGATCAGATCGTCTGCCCATCTCTGCACCTTCTCCACTACACTGGAGCGGTGAAGACGAACACGCGCTGTCCTCCGAAACGTGTGCCATCAGCCGACAGATCCTGCATTGGGGCACCAGGACGTAGTAGCCCGCTTTTTCCACAGTGTGCGAACTGACTCCCCTGCATAGAAGTATTACAGAATGATCTCAATGGCGAAAGGGCACAGACAGACTCGGAAGACAGTAGTCCTTCGCAATTGCATGTGACTGCAGATGAGAAGGAGTTTGTCAATGACAGGTGTAGAATTGAAGACGTTATGGAGAGAGGGACTGGAGCCCCCAGGCACTGACATTGGTTGCTGTCCAGTCAATCTGAATAAACCCTCGATATATCGGCAATCATGGATTACCTCCTCCTGAAAGGTAGCCCGGGGCGAGTCCTAGTTGCGCTACCCCTGAGTAGAAGACAGTCAACGAGACCACCCAACTCAAGATCTTCACAGCACCTTGTTTGGGGCCAGAAGACAGACCAGGCGGCCTGACGTTGACCCATCAAGACATTCATTCCCACTGGAGGGGAACCTTTTAAAGCTAGTCTTTTTACACGATCGGACATCCACCACAGGCAGGCAACCACGGCTTCCCCTCTGACTACTTCCCTCTGATTTGGGTGCAAAATCTGGAGAAACAAAACGTCCCGGTGCACGAAAACAGTCACAAGAAGCTACTAACGGCAATAAATGAAGGACCCCTCAGCGTGATGACACCCTGTTCTGACAGCGACCTCAATCCTTTACAAAGGTCTTTTTCCGATCGGCGGATCATTAAATCAGGGCACTTCTCTGTGGAGCAAGCGGGAAGCACCAGACTGTGAGAAGACGAAAATTCAGGACTCCCGAAGAATGTCCCGTAGACGGTGGGAGAAAGGCGCGACCTGGGCTCCACACACGGCCGTCGCGGGCAGACTTCTCGACTATCTGCGACAGAAAACACGGCACCGTCGGTCCCGAGGACCACTCGGTTCGCCTGTATGGCCATTTCGAATGCACGATTGGGGCGCTGCGGGCTCAGGAACAGTGTCCACGTGCCCGCTTCTTAGCTCCGGGCAGCTTTGCCGACAAGCCCCTCAGAACCCCTATGCTTCACCACACATTTTTGGGCTTTACAATGCTTCCCTATGAGCATCCAGACCACAGGACCACAGCTGGTGCTGGTGAGCCAAGGACATCCTGGCCGACCTAAGCCCCCACCCCCCCATGCTTCACCACACCTCTTTGTGCTTTACAATGCTTCCCTATGCTTTACCAGACCTCTCTGTGCTTTACAATGCTTCCCTATGCTTTACCAGACCTCTCTGTGCTTTACAATGCTTCCCTATGCTTTACCAGACCTCTCTGTGCTTTACAATGCTTCCCTATGCTTTACCAGACCTCTCTGTGCTTTACAATGCTTCCCTATGCTTTACCAAACCTCTCTGTGCTTTACAATGCTTCCCTATGCTTTACCAGACCTCTCTGTGCTTTACAATGCTTCCATGTGCTTTACCAGACCTCTCTGTGCTTTACAATGCTTCCCTATGCTTTACCACACCTCTCTGTGCTTTACAATGCTTCCCTATGCTTTACCAGACCTCTCTGTGCTTTACAATGCTTCCCTATGCTTTACCACACCTCTCTGTGCCTTTACAATGCTTCCCTATGCTTTACCAGACCTCTCTGTGCTTTACAATGCTTCCCTAACTGCTTTACCACACCTTCTCTGTGCTTTACAATGCTTTCACTGTGCTTTATCACACTTTGCTGTGTTTTTGTTATAAGGGTCAGCATATCTGTGCTTTAGCAGTGTGTGGTTTCCCTCTTGCTTTGTAATTTCTTTGCAACACGTTTTTGTAAATAAAACATGAAAGTGTGATGGCTAGGGATAGGGGATTGTTTGTCAGTTTTTACTTTTGCACCCCCAAAAATAAATCATGTACCGATTTTATACGTTTTTTCTCTGTGACATTCACACAGGATGCTTCACTCACTTCACAGAAAGGTGTTAGAGATTGTTCTCATGTACACTTCAGCGGAAACTCTGAGCCGAGGCAAATTGCAAACAATTAAAAAAAACGTAACGAATTTCTCACTCTTTCCAAGAATTTCTTTCTTTCTTTCCTTTTTCTCTTTAGCACAGAAACGGAATAAAATCTTCCGAGTGCAGGTCAACTAACACAGACCACAAGAAAGAAGGAGTCTTAGCTGTCTGTACCCAGATACGTTCTCCTGCGCTATCTGTGAGAGAATTAAAACAAGCGGCTAGATGTGTTATAGCAAAGGTTGTAAAGACCATATGTATTCTTTTGGAAGAGTTTATGCGGAAGAAATCTCTAATTGGCATTTTTGTAGGCGTTTTGTGAACTGATTCCTGCAAACTGAAAAAAGCGCTGGTATAAGCATAAAGATTATAATTTTTCTATCATCGAAGCATGGTAAAGCACAGAGAGGTCTGGTAAAGCATAGGGAAGCATTGTAAAACACAGAGAGGTCTGGTAAAGCACAGGGAAGCATTGTAAAGCACAGAGAGGTCTGGTAAAGCATAGGGAAGCATTGAGAAGCACAGAGAGGTCTGGTAGAGCACAGGGAAGCATTGTAAAGCACAGAGAGGTCTGGCAAAGCAAAAAAGGCAAACTGTAAAATGACTGCAAATGTGAACTTTTAGCTATTATAAGGGGGATCCACTCACAGCAATAAGAGTCAATTTGAAAGTCTTTGGAAGTTAGCTTCTCTTTATCTTATCTACACGTTTGAGTCACTTTAGATGTTATGAGACACACACCCGCACACACGCACACACACAAACACACTTACACTTTTTAGAGACCTGTGTGCGGACGTGTCTACTGGGTGTGTCATTGAGATACAGGTATGGAAGTCACGACAACATGGGTACTTGGTGAGGTTTGGTGTTTGCGTGCTGTACAAGACTCACACACACACACACACAGCACACACGCACACACACACACACTTACTCATACTCTCAGAGACACACACACCCAGGAACACACGCACACACACACAGACACACACAATGCTTCCTTATGCTTTACCAGACCTCTCTGTGCTTTACAATGCTTCCCTATGCTTTACCAGACCTCTCTGTGCTTTACAATGCTTCCCTATGCTTTACCAGACCTCTCTGTGCTTTACAATGCTTCCCTATGCTTTACCAGACCTCTCTGTGCTTTACAATGCTTCCCTATGCTTTACCAGACCTCTCTGTGCTTTACAATGCTTCCCTATGCTTTACCAGACCTCTCTGTGCTTTACAATGCTTCCCTGTGCTTTACCAGACCTCTCTGTGCTTTACAATGCTTCCCTGCGCTTTACCAGACCTCTCTGTGCTTTACAATGCTTCCTTATGCTTTACCAGACCTCTCTGTCTTTTATTACACTATGCTGTGGTTTTTGCTATGGGCAACTTTTACATGGGCTGTTTCTCCCAGTACTGAGTACTCAATGCAATTTTGGTGCAGATAATTTTCTTGTGTTGCAATAGATTACACCCACCATAAAAAACCCACTGTAGAGCTACACCCTTCCTCTTCCTTTTCTTCACTGTGTCAATTTCTATTAAACGCAATTTGTGGTTTTCAAATATATTACTAATACTAGACTGGGTGCATGCAGCAGCAGCAGGGAGCTAGTGTGAGTTTGTAACCCTGCTCAAACTCCTGGCTCCTGATCATTGCAATATTAATACTAATAGACTTCATTGAGGGGAGCTCTGAGCCCCAGGACTGGGTGCAGCAGCAGCAGCAGCAGGGCTAGTGTGAGTTTCTAACCCTGCTCAAACTCCTGGCTCCTGATCATTGCAATATTAATAATAATAACAGACTTCATTGAGGCGAGCTCTGCGACTCGGGGGTCCTGACCCACGTTTCTAACTTTGCTTTTTTAACCAATATCTGGCGATGCGGCGCAGCATGGCTATTGTGAGTTGGTTTGCATCCCTGAGGGTTTGGACACCTTTGACTGCCGTAACGTTTAAATTATTTCTGAAGCATATTGACTCGATACTTGGAGTTCCTGAACCCGGTCGTCAAACCCCAGGACTGTGTGCAGCAGCAGGGCTAGTGTGAGTTTCTAACCCCGCTCAAACTCCTGGCTCCTGATCATTGCAATATTAATAATAATAACAGACTTCATTTAGGGGAGCTCTGAACCCCAGGACTGGGTGCAGCAGCAGCAGCAGGGCTAGTGTGAGTTTGTAACCCTGCTCAAACTCCTGGCTCCTGATCATTGCAATATTAATAATACTAGACTTCATTGAGGGGAGCTCTGAACCCCAGGACTGGGTGCAGCAGCAGCAGGGCTAGTGTGAGTTTCTAACCCTGCTCAAACTCCTGCCTCCTGATCATTGCAATATTAATAATACTAGACTTCATTGAGGGGAGCTCTGAACCCCAGGACTGGGTGCAGCAGCAGCAGCAGGGCTAGTGTGAGTTTCTAACCCTGCTCAAACTCCTGGCTCCTGATCATTGCAATATTAATAATAATAGACTTCATTGAGGGGAGCTCTGAACCCCAGGACTGGGTGCAGCAGCAGCAGCAGGGCTAGTGTGAGTTTGTAACCCTGCTCAAACTCCTGGCTCCTGATCATTGCAATATTAATAATACTAGACTTCATTGAGGGGAGCTCTGAACCCCAGGACTGAAACCAGACGATGCCCCTTTGCATAAAATACCAAAATATATATATATATAGTAATGATAAGAGTCTGGTCGAGCAATCAGACAGTTCCTTTTAACCTCATGACAGAAGCTGTGCTAATGGACTAGATGTGACTCAATCAGTGCTTGCTTGCTAATAAGAAGTCTGCAGACTCACAGGTTTCTTATGAAACTAAGAGCGAACCAGTGCTGACACACATACTGAGACACACACGCACGCCCACACACACACACACACACACACACACACACTGAGACACACACACACACACACACACACACACACACACACACACACACACTGAGACACACACGCACACACATTGAGACACACACACACACACACACACACACACTGAGACACACACACACACAGGTGCAGACACACACACACACAGGTGCAGTTGTTGTTTGTGGTGATTCACGTGGCCTCTTTTTTTTTTGTACAAAATGAAGCAAAATGGAACGAAACCTTTGAATGGTTAAATTTAGCAATAGAAACTTGCACATGTTTAGAATGGGGGGGCTGGGGGGGCACAGAAACAGACAGACAGACAGACAGAGAATTCACCATTTTTCCGTTCCTGTGGCATGCTGGACGACTCTGTGTCCAAATTGCTGGGTGCAGTTCCCTTCAAACACTCCCGGAGTCTGAGTGTCGATGTTGAAACTGAGGGACGCTGGGAACACTGCTGAAGAAAGAGAGAAAATAAATGAGAGAGAGAGAGGGAGAGAGTGATGCTTCCCTATGCTTTACCAGACCTCTCTGTGCTTTACAATGCTTCCCTATGCTTTACCAGACCTCTCTGTGCTTTACAATGCTTCCCTATGCTTTACCAGACCTCTCTGTGCTTTACAATGCTTCCCTACGCTTTACCAGACCTCTCTGTGCTTTACAATGCTTTCCCTATGCTTTACCAGACCTCTCTGTGCTTTACAATGCTTCCCTATGCTTTACCAGACCTCTCTGTGCTTTACAATGCTTCCCTATGCTTTACCAGACCTCTCTGTGCTTTACAATGCTTCCCTATGCTTTACCAGACCTCTCTGTGCTTTACAATGCTTCCCTATGCTTTACCAGACCTCTCTGTGCTTTACAATGCTTCCCTATGCTTTACCAGACCTCTCTGTGCTTTACAATGCTTCCCTGTGCTTTACCAGACCTCTCTGTGCTTTACAATGCTTTCCTATGCTTTACCAGACCTCTCTGTGCTTTACTACACTTTGCTGCAGTATTACTGTGAGAAACACACTTCACTTCGACACACTTCTTCTTTCCCTGTATGACTTTCATTTACCCGATCTCAGCTTTCTCGTTTCCTTATTCTTAGATCTGACGTTTATTTTTTATTTTTTTATTTTAATTTATATTTCCCAGATCTCAAGAGGGTCTGAATCATTTTAACCAGAGCATTTGACTCCCTCGCTCCAATGTAAATGCGAGTACTAACAATTCCCATGAGGTATCTCTCATTACTGTATATTTACTTAGTGGTTAGGGTTAGGGTTAGGGTTATATCATGCAAAAATACAAAGTAATTAGACAGGGTGGATGAAAATGCTACAATGCTCTGAATGACACATTAATATTTCCCTCCTACAGTAAAAGCACAGCAGAACAACAAACATGGTAAAGAAAGACTTCTAGTGGAAACGTTTGCCATTGAATTTACACTGAAGACACTGAGAAAGACTTCTAGTGGAAACGTTTGCCATTGAATTGACATTGAAGACACTGAGAAAGACTTCTAGTGGAAACGTTTGCCATTTAATTGACACTGAAGACGCAGAGAAAGACTTCTAGTGGAAACGTTAGTCATTGAATTGACACTGAAGACACTGAGAGAGACTTCTAGCAGAAACGTTTGCATTGAATTGACACTGAAGACGCTGAGAAAGACTTCTAGTGGAAACGTTAGCCATTGAATTGACACTGAAGACACTGAGAGAGACTTCTAGTGGAAACGTTAGTCACTGAATTGACACTGAAGACACTGAGAAAGACTTCTAGTGGAAACGTTTGCCATTGAATTCACACTGAAGACACTGAGAAAGACTTCTAGCGGAAACGTTAGTCACTGAATTGACACTGAAGACACTGAGAGAGACTTCTAGTGGAAACGTTTGCCATTGAATTTACACTGAAGACACTGAAAAAGACTTCTAGCGGAAACGTTAGTCACTGAATTGACACTGAAGACACTGAGAAAGACTTCTAGTGGAAACGTTTGCCATTGAATTTACACTGAAGACACTGAGAGAGACTTCTAGCGGTTTCCAGTAGAAGCTGGTTGTATAGTGTAACCCTCTTGCAGATCTCTTAGAAAATGTTCATGATAGCGTGCTGACTTTTCACAACTGCACCTGCAAAATGTTTTTTATATGTATGAACCGTTACTGCTTGCAGTGGCTAAGCGTGTGGTTTTTTTGAGGCCTGTTTATGATTGCACTTTGAACTGAACTCTGAGGTGTCAATTGATTTATCCCATTCAATTTGATGGTAAAGAAAGATCGTCAGTTTGGACTAACTAGGTCCCCAAATGGCACAGTCATTAAAATTGGAAAAAAAAAGGCTTAATTTTTTGGTCTTCACTGATTTCATGACTTTCACCAAACTTCCCTGTTCTCGGGTATTATGTAGCTTCCCGCGTGACGCGCTTCTGAAAGAATCGAAAAAAATAGTCTTTAAATATAGCAAGCGCTTGCCTTATTGGCGAGCACCCTGTTACACAGCAGACACTTAAGTTTGGTTATATAAATAGCTCTGGCGATGAAGCTGAGTGAGTTCATTCTATATAGAGGGGGTGCAATTCAATATGTTAACAAGGGAACATTTTTCAGCAGCTTTCACTGGACTCTATGAAGCTGAGGGAGTTCATTCTATATAGAGGGGGTGCAATTCAATATGTTAACAAGGGAACATTATTCAGCAGCTTTCACTGGACTCTATGAAGCTGAGGGAGTTCATTCTATATAGAGGGGGTGCAATTCAATATGTTAACAAGGGAACATTATTCAGCAGCTTTCACTGGACTCTATGAAGCTGAGGGAGTTCATTCTATATAGAGGGGGTGCAATTCAATATGAGAACAAGGGAACATTATTCAGCAGCTTTCACTGGACTCTATGAAGCTGAGGGAGTTCATTCTATATAGAGGGGGTGCAATTCAATATGTTAACAAGGGAACATTATTCAGCAGCTTTCACTGGACTCTATGAAGCTGAGGGAGTTCATTCTATATAGAGGGGGTGCAATTCAATATGATAACAAGGGAACATTATTCAGCAGCTTTCACTGGACTCTATGAAGCTGAGGGAGTTCATTCTATATAGAGGGGGTGCAATTCAATATGATAACAAGGGAACATTATTCAGCAGCTTTCACTGGACTCTATGAAGCTGAGGGAGTTCATTCTATATAGAGGGGATGCAATTCAATATGTTAACAAGGGAACATTATTCAGCAGCTTTCACTGGACTCTATGAAGCTGAGGGAGTTCATTCTATATAGAGGGGGAGCAATTCAATATGTTAACAAGGGAACATTATTCAGCAGCTTTCACTGGACTCTATGAAGCTGAGGGAGTTCATTCTATATAGAGGGGGTGCAATTCAATATGTTAACAAGGGAACATTATTCAGCAGCTTTCACTGGACTCTATGAAGCTGAGGGAGTTCATTCTATATAGAGGGGGTGCAATTCAATATGTTAACAAGGGAACATTATTCAGCAGCTTTCACTGGACTCTATGAAGCTGAGGGAGTTCATTCTATATAGAGGGGGTGCAATTCAATATGTTAACAAGGGAACATTATTCAGCAGCTTTCACTGGACTCTATGAAGCTGAGGGAGTTCATTCTATATAGAGGGGGTGCAATTCAATATGTTAACAAGGGAACATTATTCAGCAGCTTTCACTGGACTCTATGAAGCTGAGGGAGTTCATTCTATATAGAGGGGGTGCAATTCAATATGTTAACAAGGGAACATTATTCAGCAGCTTTCACTGGACTCTATGAAGCTGAGGGAGTTCATTCTATATAGAGGGGGTGCAATTCAATATGTTAACAAGGGAACATTATTCAGCAGCTTTCACTGGACTCTATGAAGCTGAGGGAGTTCATTCTATATAGAGGGGGTGCAATTCAATATGTTAACAAGGGAACATTATTCAGCAGCTTTCACTGGACTCTATGAAGCTGAGGGAGTTCATTCTATATAGAGGGGGTGCAATTCAATATGATAACAAGGGAACATTATTCAGCAGCTTTCACTGGAATCTATGAAGCTGAGGGAGTTCATTCTATATAGAGGGGGTGCAATTCAATATGATAACAAGGGAACATTATTCAGCAGCTTTCACTGGACTCTATGAAGCTGAGGGAGTTCATTCTATATAGAGGGGGTGCAATTCAATATGTTAACAAGGGAACATTATTCAGCAGCTTTCACTGGACTCTATGAAGCTGAGGGAGTTCATTCTATATAGAGGGGGTGCAATTCAATATATTAACAAGGGAACATTATTCAGCAGCTTTTCACTGGACTCTATGAAGCTGAGGGAGTTCATTCTATATAGAGGGGGTGCAATTCAATATGATAACAAGGGAACATTATTCAGCAGCTTTCACTGGACTCTATGAAGCTGAGGGAGTTCATTCTATATAGAGGGGGTGCAATTCAATATTTTAACAAGGGAACATTATTCAGCAGCTTTCACTGGACTCTATGAAGCTGAGGGAGAAGTAAGATAATAAGAACATAAGAAAGTTTACAAACGAGAGGAGGCCATTCGGCCCATCTTGCTCGTTTGGTTGTTAGTAGCTTATTGATCCCAAAATCTCATCAAGCAGCTTCTTGAAGGATCCCAGGGTGTCGGCTTCAACAACATTACTGGGGAGTTGATTCCAGACCCTCACAATTCTCTGTGTAAAAAAGTGTCTCCTATTTTCTGTTCTGAATGCCCCTTTTTCTAAACTCCATTTGTGACCCCTGGTCCTTGTTTCTTTTTTCAGGCTGAAAAAGTCCCTTGGGTCTATCTCCCCCACCTTTAAGTATACAATTATTTCCTTGTAATAAAGTCTGTCCAAACTAAACCTAACCTGAAGATATACTTCGTTTTAATCAATTAAAGATATTATGGTTAGGGTTAGGGTTAGGGTTGAGGTTAGGGTTGAGGTTAGGGTTAGGGTTAGGGTTAGGGTTATATAGAAGGGGGGGTGCAGGTTTTTAAAATGAAAAGAACTCGATATTGGAGAAGAAACAGAACTCAGAACCACTCGTAACAACTGGACCCAGAACCGCTCGGAACGACAGAACCCAGAACCGCTCAGAACGACAGAACCCAGAACCGCTCAGAACGACAGAACCCAGAACCGTTCGGAACGACCTGAAGCAAAACAGGTAAAAACAAAACCAGCTGTACTTCCAAAAAAAAAAAAAAAAAACGAAAAATGTCACCAGGTAGAGGCTGGGATGACAGAAATGAAAACCAAAAATCAACAGGAAACGTAGCTCAGTTAACACCGCTGTGACGTTTTCAGATCAGCCCCACTTCCCACGGAAGATCTGTAACAGATTATGCTGGATATTTTTATTAAACTTTTTTTTTTTTTGTTATTTTACCTATCAATTTTTTTCCTCCCAATTTAAAATGTCCCGAACCTTTACCAGGGGAGACACTCGGGGGACCCCTGTGCTCCCCTGACTGTGTGACTCCCCCCTGCACACCACGCGGCCATACCTTTACCAGGGGAGACCCTCGGGGGACCCCTGTGCTCCCCTGACTGTGTGACTCCCCCCTGCACACCATGCAGCAGTGCCTTTACCAGGGGAGACCCTCAGGGGACCCTTGTGCTCCCCTGACTGTGTGACTCCCCCCTGCACACCACGCGGCCATGCCTTTACCAGGGGAGACCCTCGGGGACCCCTGCGCTCCCCTGACTGTGTGACTCCCCCCTGCACACCACGCGGCCATGCCTTTACCAGGGGAGACCCTCGGGGGACCCCTGTGCTCCCCTGACTGTGTGACTCCCCCCTGCACACCATGCAGCAGTGTCTTTACCAGGGGAGACCCTCGGGGACCCCTGCGCTCCCCTGACTGTGTGACTCCCCCCTGCACACCACGCGGCCGTGCATTTACCAGGGGAGACCCTCGGGGGACCCCTGCGCTCCCCTGACTGTGCAACTCCCCCCTGCGGCCGTGCCTTTACCAGAGGAGACCCTCGGGGGACCCATGAACTCCTCTGACTGTGTGACTCCTCCCTGCACACCACACGGCCGTGCCTTTACCAGGGGAGACCCTCGGGGGACCCCTGCGCTCCCCTGAATGCGTGACTCCCCCCTCTGCACACCACACAGCCTTAAATAAAATTTGCAACAGCACTTCAACCTGTAGCTTCCTGTGCCTCTCTCCCTGGCAGAAAAAGGCTAGCCAGTAGCACTTTTCTTTCACAATGCTGTTACTGAATATTTTCGTGGTTCAATTAAAGGAACGGGAAAGAGGCCTTTTTCGTGCGCTTGTACACAGTTCTCCTTTTGTTATAAAAATATTAACTTTCTTTCCTTATGGTTCATTTCAGGTTCATCAGGTTAACACCAGAAGCCTCGCAACGGTCATTTTGTGACCGTTTTTGGTTTTAAAATGTCATACAAAGAGGAGGTCGGCAAAATCGAGGTTCGGCAAATCGTCTTCTATGTTTGATTATTAACACGTGGGTTGCTGACCCCCTTTGACTTAAATATTCAAAAAAACAAAAAAACAAACAAAAAAAAAAAACGCGCACCTGACAAACAATCAAGTCTTTACAAGTTTAGAGAAATGCATTTTTATCCTGCACAATGAGGTAATCGTATTTAAAGGGGCTTGGGTCGCGCCCTATAAGCTTCACCAAAATTGTTTTATTTCCAAACGTGTTGATTGCGTGATGACTCTTCCTGCTGTTTTCTGTGTGGTTTCTCAGTAGCTGATCAGTGATAAGGAAACTGCTGACAATCCGGTAACTTATCTGCAGATTTTACACAGGTTAACGCTTGCATCGAAGAAGACACTCGCGAAGAACGGACAGCGTCTCGTTTGATTGGGAAAAAAAAAAGACAGACGGTGTAATCTTATAACAAAACAGCCTTCTTGAAACGCGCAGCTATCTCCTTCCGATTATCAGAAGATGCTTTCTCGTTATCATTGATTGCTAGCGACAAACTACGTGGATCCAAGGAGACTCAGGGAGAGACTATGGTGTGTGACCTATGCATCAGCTGAGAGTCGCTTACAACAACGCCTCACCCCAAAGACGCAGCACAAGGCCCCAAGTCACTGCCTGCGTGTGGTGTGTGTGTGCTGTTGTGTGTGACTTGGGGTCCTTACTTTTGGTTTTGTATCGGGGGTATGAACGTGTATTTTATGGTTTTTATTACATGGTATCTACATTCCACGAATTTCAGACCAGCTCGTTAGTCTCTGCTCAAACTCCTGGCTCCTGATCATTGCAATATTAATAATACTAGACTTCATTGAGGGGAGCTCTGAACCCCAGGACTGGGAGCAGCAGCAGCAGGGCTAGTGTGAGTTTCTAACCCTGCTCAAACTCCTGCCTCCTGATCATTGCAATATTAATAATACTAGACTTCATTGAGGGGAGCTCTGAACCCCAGGACTGGGTGCAGCAGCAGCAGCAGGGCTAGTGTGAGTTTCTAACCCTGCTCAAACTCCTGCCTCCTGATCTTTGCAATATTAATAATACTAGACTTCAATGAGGGGAGCTCTGAACCCCAGGACTGTCGGCGTGTCGTGTCCCGATCACACTCATAATGATTTGTGGTGACGAGTGGAGGACGGCCAGGACTAGTAACGTTATTTATTTTATCGAAGTATAACTACACTCCTAGACTTGGGGTCCTGACCTTTGGTCTGCTTACGGTAGGACAACGTATTGATTAGGTTTATTTATATATCTATATCATTACTGTTCTCAGACCAGTTCGTTAGTTGCAAGGTAAATTTTTTTTTAAATTTTGGTAGCTACTGGTCTTGCACAGAACGGAACGATTATTCCTCCAGAACGTCTGAGTGTTCCAAAAGAAATACTTTGCATTCTCACTTGACGGTACTAGTCAAAATCACAACGTAAGAGAGTACGGTACGCTATTAACCTTACTAGGTATTAGGTCTAGTTGGTAACGACTGTATGTGTGGTGTGACTCTGTGTTGGCTGGCGTGGTGTGTGCTCGTGTGACCTCTGCTGTTCGTGACTATGACACCACCCACACGCTCTTGGGTTGGTGACTCTGTGTGTGCGTGTGCTGTGGGTGACTCACACACACACACACACACTGAAACAAACACACACACACACCACACCACACACGCACACACACACACACTGAGACACACACCACACACACACACTGAGACACACACACACACCCACACACACACACTCACACACACTGAGTCACACACGCACACACACACACACACACACACACCACACTGACACACACACACACACATATACACACACACACACACGCAGACACACACCACACACGCACACACACGCACACACAAACATATACACACACACGCACACACACACACACTGAGACCTACACAGCGTCGTCGTGTGTGACTCTGTGTGTTGGTGACTGTGTGTGGTGTGGTGAACTCTGTGCCCCCTGTGACACACACACACACTGAGACACAACATTAACACAGACACACACACTGAGACACACACACAGCACACACACTGCACACACAGACACACTGAGACACACACGAAACCACAACCACCCACACACACACTCCACACACACACTTTACCCTCACACACTGAAACACACACACTCACACACACACGTGTGGAACTCTGTGTTTGTGAGTGTGTGTGTGACTTGTGTGTGTGAATGTGTGTGTGTGTGAAATATGTGGTGTGTGTGTGGGGTGTGACTATGTGGGTTGAGTGTGTTGTGTGTGTAGTGTGACACACTGGGGGGAGACACACACACACACACACACACCTGAGACACACACACGTCACACACACACACTTGTGAGCACACACACACACACACACACACTGACACAACACACACACACACACACACACACGACACTGTGACACACACACACACACACACAATGACACACACACACACACACACACACACTGACACACACACACACTGACACACACACATAAAACTGGACACACACACACACACAAAACAACACACCCACACACACACACACACACCGAGACACACACACACACACCCACCTATGTCACACTCACACAACACACACACACACACACCACACCCACTGAGATACACACACACATAAGCTGTGTTGTGGATATCATGGTGTACACACACACACTGACCACACACGCACACACACCTGTGTTCGTGGGCTCTGCTGGTGGTGAATATGTGTGTGGGTGTGGCCACACACACACGCACACACACACTGACACACACACACACAACACACACACTCTGTGTGTAGTCCTGTGTCGTGGAAGTGTTATGTGTTGTGTCACACACACACAAGCACACACACACACACACGACACACGCAGACAACACACACACACACACGCAGACACACACACACAGGCACTGACACACACGCACACACACTGACACACACACACACCGACACACACACACTGCCGACACTCCGACATACAGAGACACACACACACACACATACACAAACACACACTGACACACACACACCACACACACACACACACACAAAGAAACACACGATGACTCTAAAGCCCTAACACTTTTGAATAGTTGAGTCTTGTAGAATGAATGTCTCTGAACTAGTCTATTAAAACTTCTTTAGGCGGGAGTTTATTCGGAAATCTTACTACAAATTCAAGCAAGTCTCGATACAAGTCCAGTCCAAAAATTTGTTCACTTTCAGAACTTGATAGACGTCCGACGGACGCCAAATTTAATTTCGTCTTGTGGAACATGACATTTCTCTAGGTGATATATATTCTATATTATATAAAGATTATTAGACTACCCACGTATCTGCAAACTCTCATGCTAACCGGTAATATTAAGCGTTTATGTATTTCTACATGTCATTTCTTCACTGGGATAAACCGTTTCACTGGTGAAAGTTCGTAAATTCTTCGTGTTCATGCCAGGTTTTCTAAAAATTTGTCTAAGGATAGTGGAAAATCCGGAAGGGTGGTTTTGACCAAAGTCTTTTCATCTTCGTAAATAGTATAATTGCTGTTTCCGTCTTTGTTTTAGTGTTATGTTTGATGATATGATGCTAAATGATGCCTGCATACATCAGATACTTCTTTAGGTAAATAGTTTTATCTTAGAACTCTATACCATTACAAAAGTATATCTTTCCCAGGACAAAACGTCTGACTGTGACCGTATCTTGCTCACTCTCTATCTATCTCTCTATCTCTTTCGCTAGCTCTCTCCCTCCTCTTCCTATCATCTCTCCCCCTTGTCTTGCTCCTTAATAATCTCTGGATGGTTCCTCTGAGAAGAGGAGGAGGGAGGGATAGAGAAAGGAGGGAGGTGAGAGGAGAGAGGAGGGAGAGGGAGAGAGAGCCACCATTGAGAGAGGAGAGAAAGAGAGAGGAGAGAGAGGGAGATACGTCGTCTGGCCCCTATATTGCTTATCCCCTCTCTCCACCCCCTCCTTATCTCCTCCCCCCATCTTTATTTCCTTTGCCTAAACATCTCTCTCTCTCATCTCTCTCTCCCCCCTTCTATATCCCAGGGGGGGGGGGTGGGAGGTGAGAGGGAGGAGAGAGGAGAGGAAGAGCGCTCTCACTCTTTTCTTATCTTACTCCCCTCGTACTCCCCTCTCCAATCCCTCCCCTCTCTCTCTCCACTAACTCTCTTTCTTTTCCCCCTCACTCTCACAGGAGAGAGACAAAGAGAGAGAGAAAGGAGAGCTTACTATCCTTTTGCAAGAACGTCGATCAAAACAGCGTACTTAGCAACGTAAAAAATAGATTTTTGTTTTTTTGTTTTTTTTTTGTGGAATCCACCCAAAAAATAAAAAACAAACATCTGTAGCCTCAGAGCCTTAAAATGTGTTTATTTAACTTAGCTTATAATCTTTGATATTACTTGGTATTTTGTTCAAGCTTAGCTATCTTTCATGGGATTCACAAAAAAAAAAAAAAAAAAAAAAAAAAGTTTTTTTGAAACTATTTGCTCTGGGTGGGGAGATTAAAAAAAAAATTGTCTAAAGACCCGAAGAGTTAAAGTTTTATCTCGTTCTCTTTTTTTTTTTTGTGTGGCCGATAAATTTAGACGAGAATTGCCCAAAGTTTCCGACACGAACTCTCTGTATGTGTGCTTACAATATTTTTCATAGCTAAAATAAGAATTTCCTTGTTCATGCTTTTGTTCGGTTTTAATAAACAATAATAATAATAATAATAATAATAATATTGTATACAGGTTATTTATATATATAACATATATGAAACGACATGCATCTTACCTTGCAGCGTCCAGACAGTTAGCAATGTAACCTCAGCGAGCAACATGATGCAATTGAAACCTTGCAGCTCCGCTTCTTTTGCTAAACTGTTTCCCCTCCCCTCCCCTCTAAGGAAACTAAACAGATTTTGAAACATTTAGATGCAAAGATAAAATGCGTCACGTTTTCCTGTTCCGCACCTTGCCGTTGTTTTTGGTTGTTTTTGCTTTTTCCCAAACGAAAGTTTCATTTTATATTTGTGAAGAACAAATAGCTCCTGTTTTATACGTCTTTATAAACTTTAATAGACCCATTTATATATATATGGGGGGGGGGGGGGGGGGGGGGGGGGGGGGGGGGGGGTGGGGCACGGGAGGCTA
>NC_054583.1:1981925-2011925 GCF_017654505.1 Polyodon spathula
ATCAGCAGCTTTCACTGGACTCTATGAGAGCTGAGGGCGTTCTTCTATATAGAGGGGGTTGCAATTCAAATTATGTTAACCAATGGGGAACATCTTAGCAGCTTTCATGGGCACTTATGAAGCTGAGCGTGAGTCAGTCTCGCTATAGAGGGGGTGGAATTGCAATGTTAACAACAAGGGTAACATTATTCAGTCGCTTTCCTGGACACTATGACGTGAGGGAGTCTCTATATCAGACTTGGGTGCGCCTCTTTGGGTGCCAACGTCCTCGAATATGCTAACCAGGGAACAACACTTTACTTCAGCTAGCTTTCATCTTGGGACTTAGGAAGCGAGGGGCGTCATTCTTTTCCCCTCCTCGATCCAGAGGGGGTCGTCCCGTGCAACTTCCATATTTACCATGGGGATTTTCCGCGCTCTTCAATGGCTCTCTGAGCCTGGCTTGGGAGTGTCTGTCTATAATCAGAACACTTCAGCAACGTTTTAATCAATACGAGCGACCCCCTGTTACCCCCAGCTTTCCTGCTGGCCATTTGGCTCCATATGTGTCGCTCTTGGCGTTTTGGTAGTAGCTGTAGACTCCCCAATATGCACGCCCCCTTCCCCCCTCCAGCTTCTGAAGGATCCCAGCCCGGTTCTTTTGTAGCTCGCAACCCCCGTCTGCGGGCGTTGATTCAGCCTCACCCCTCTCTGTGTCACACGTTTGTTCCTCGTTTCTTTCGAATGCCCCTTTTTTACATCCCTTGGCCCTGGTCTTTTTCTTTTTTTCGGCTGAAAGTCCTTGGGTACAGAGGGGGGTGCACTTCATTTTCTATTATGTATAAGGACATTATCCAGCCGGGTGATCTCGAGACTTTGGACAGCAACACTAGTACCCCTTCCTCCTAGGTGACGGGTGGGGTGAGGTTTCGGGTTGAGGTTAGGGTTCAGGGGTCGGGTTCGGGTAGGGTTAGGGTTTTATAGCATTGGGCCGGGGGTGCAGTGCGGTGTTTTACCGCCAACGCACTCGATTCTGGAGACAGCACAGCTTATCTTCCCCACGCATGACTCACTCGCTCCCCTATCTTCGTATACAACTTTGACCTCTACGAACCACCTTCTCTCCTTCCCGCCTTGCACGACCCGACCCATCCCGATACCTCCTCCTTTTCCTTCGCTCGAACGAGAACCCGGACTTTCCTCGCACGCGAGGGGGGGGGCACCCCGTGAACCCACTCTGAACCTCTCTTCTTTTCCTCCATCTTCTCGTTACGCGAACTGTACTGCACCGCATATACTCTCCTCCGGTCACCAAACCACACACTCCCTCATTCTCCTCCCAACAGCTCCGCTAACCTGATTTATACCCTCTTATCACACACAACACCCAAACCCCACACCAAACACACCCACCCCCCACACGGACTCTCTTCTACCCCCAACCCCCCACGGTCACAGGTACCGGTGGTACTCGAAACGCCAACGAACAAACCCCACCTCCAAAAAGCGACAACGTCGCTCGTTCAAAGCTCCCCCCCCCCACTCCACTCCCCTGTGGACCCGTTTTCGCGCTAAGCACACTTACCACGGCCCTCCAAGTACTGGCCTACACCAGTTATGCTGGATACTGTTATGAAAACCTTCGCTTTTGTTCTGTATTCTCGACCCTATCAACCCTATTGTCCCCACTCACCTCCCAAATTTCACCCCCACTCCTCCTGCTCCAAGATACATTCCAAGGGGCGGACAATCGGGGGACCCACCCTTCCGGCCTACCCCCCCCTGACCTACTTGCTCCCCCCCTGTGACTCTCCCACTGCACCCACCACACTCCCCCCCCGACCCCCGGCACCCATCCCTCTAACACAGGGGAGACCCTCGTGGGGACCCACTGTGCTCCATGACTGCCGCGCACGACTCACACACTGACCCACACGACAGCACCGTCGCTCCTGTCCACGGGGACGGGTCCCCCCCTCCCCCAAGGGGCCCAAACTCCCTCGCTGCCACCTACCACCCCTGAATGTGTGACTCCCCATTGACAACAACCCCACCGCCCCCCCGCCCCAAAGAGCACCAATAATACCACAACCGCGGGAGCCCCACACCTGGCCGGCGCCCCCAACTCGTGCCTCACACCCCCCCACTCTGCAAAGTGTGAATCAACCACTGAACACAAAACCCGCCCGCGGATCATCCGATCCACGCACCGTTACACGCGGGAGGCACCCTTGCCGCCCGCGCGACCTGTGCCTCAACCTGACTGTTGTGCTCCATGAAAAAAACCCATCTGCCCCCCAGCAGCTGTCCCATTACCAGCCACGGAGACCACATCGGCGCCGAACCCCTGCGCCTCCTGACCCTCCGCTGGACCCCTCCCCCATGCGCACAACCCCCCCCCCCCCGCCCCCGGCCCCCCCCCCCCTGCATTTCACAAGGGGCGAGAACCTCGGCAACCCCCTGGGGCGCCCCCTGCGCCCCGCTCCCCCCATGGACGGTGCAAACTCCCCAACTGCCCCCCCACAGCCCGTTGCATTTCCAGCGGGACGACACCTCGGCGCGCGGGGGCCACACCCACGAACTCACACTGACTGTGGATTGACACTCCTCCAGCACACCACACACCCGGACCCCTCGCCTCCTCTCCAGGGGAGGGGAGACCTCGGGGGACCCCTGCGCTCATCTCTTTCTGAAGCGTACTCCCCCCTCGGCACCACAACAGCCTTAAATAAAAAATTTGCAACAGCACTTCAACATGTGAGCTCCTGTGCCTCTCTCTGGCAAAAAGGTGCCAGTCCCCAGTATCACTTCTTCACAAGCTGTTACTGGAATATTTTCGTGGTCTACAATGAAGGGCCCAAGACAGGAAAGAGCCTTTCGTGGCTTTACACAGTTCTCTTTTGTTATAAAAATATTAATTTCTTCCTTATGGTTTCATTTTCCGGTTCATAGGTTCCACCCGAAGCCTCGCAAGGCAGTTTGTGACCGTTGTCTTGGTTTTCAACATGTCCACTTTCTCCACCACCCGCGGTTCGCCCAGACGCTCCTACCCATATCATTGTGCATTTCCCCTCCGGGGCGGCAACTCATGACTTCATACCCCATTCATCCCCACAAACAAATTTCTTTAAAAACAATATAAAACTACTTTAAAATACCCCAACCGCGCAACCCACCCCACCGCCAAACACCATATCCAAGCGCCTTTCCAAGATCTCTCGCCCTCGAAATGCATCTCCTCTTATAGGCCACACATGACGGTAAGCGTATGTAAAGGGGGCTTGGGTCGCCTGGCCCTAGAAAGACTTACACCCAAATTGTCTTATTCACACAACGTGCCGTGATTTGCGTGATGACCGAATCTCTCCCCTGCGCGTTTCTGGTCCTTTGTGCCGTTTGTTCACGCTACACGTCAATGACCTCACAGTGTAAGGCCTACAACTGTGACAAATCCCACGGTAACGATCATGCAGATTTTAACCAGGTTAACGTTGCATCGACAGAAGAAGAAAGACCACCTCGCGAAGACCCAGGGAAGCGCTTGCGTTGACCCCGTGGGGCGACAAACAAAAAAAAGAAGCACGGTGTAACTCTTATAACACCAAACCCAGCCTTTGACACGGCAGTACTCGCTCCACTGATTCACAGACAGCCCCATGCTTTTCTCCGTTATCATTCGCCTTCGCCTGACGACAAACCCCTACCGTGGATCCAAGGGCTCTAGGGAGAGCTAGGGTGGGTGCCCTCCTCGCACTCAGATGAGAGTCGTTACAACACCCCCCCCACGCCTCACCCCACACGACGCCCCCCAGCACCCCCCCCCCAAAGGGGGGGTTCAGTGACGCCGCACACAACACACCCACACACACACCACAATGAAACCCAGAATGAAACCAAAACATGAACCCCCCTCCCGCCCACTGCCATAAATAAAACATAAATGTACATTATACGTACTATGATAAGAGTTGGCGCAGCAATCAGGAGAACCCATGCTAAACTCTCTGGCTCACCTGAATTGACTTAATATAATAGACTTCATTGAGGGGAAGCTATGAACCCCCCCAGGACCCTGGGACGGCAGCAGCAGCAGCCAGCGCGTGGGCCAGCCCCAGGGACCTAGTGTGACCGTCTTAACCCACCTGCTTAAACCCATCCTGGCTCGCCCTGATCATTGCAATATTAATATACTAGACTTCATGAGGGGGGGGGTAGCTAGGGATGTTCTGAAACCCAGGACTGGGTGCAGCAGCAGCAGGTCTAGTGTGAGTTTGTAACCCTGCTCAGACTCCTGCCTCCTGATCATTTGAGGGGAGCTCTGAACCCCAGGACTGAAACCAGACGATGCCCCTTTGCATAAAATACCAAAATATATATATATATAGTAATGACAAGAGTCTGGTCAAGCAATCAGACAGTTCCTTTTAACCTCATGACAGAAGCTGTGCTTGCTTGCTAATAAGAAGTCTGCAGACTCACAGGTTTCTTATGAAACTAAGAGCGAAGCTGCCAGGATCAGTTAGTGTTGCATCTCATTCCAGCAGATAAATGGATGATCCATATCCAGATCAACCAGTGCTGACACACACACTGAGACACACACGCACACTGAGACACACACACACAGACACACACTGAGACACACACACTGACACACACAATGAGACACACACACAAACACACTGAGGACACACACCACACACACACACATGAGGACACACACGCACACACCACGCACCACCCACCACACACACACCACACACATGAGTGACACGCAACAACACACACACACATGAGAAACACAACACTGCCACAAACCACAACACACACCCTGAGGACAACCACGCACACACAACACACACAAACCCAACACACTGGAACCACGCACACCCACACCCACACACTAGCACACACACCCGAACACACCACACACACACCACTGTCCGGGACACGACCGACCACCCACACACAACTGAGACTCAACACGCAACACACAAAAACACTGAGACACACACGCACACACACACACACAACAACACACACCCACACACACACACCCACGCACCCCCACACACACACACACACACACGCCCACCAACACACATGAAGACACCACAAGCACCACAACTGAGGACACACACACGTGCACACACACACACACTCACACACACAAAAACACAAACACACAAAAACACACACACACACACACACACTGGGACACACACGCACACACACACAACACCAAACACACTGAGAACACACACACACAACACACAAACACTGAGGGGACCACACACGCACACACACACACACTGAGACACGCACACACACCCACACACACAATGACACACACACACACACACCCACCACTGAGACAGACACGAACCACACAACCCTGAGGACACACACGCAACACACACCCAATGAAACACCACACACACCACAAACAGGACTGCTGACACCACCACACACACACACCCACACACCACTGAGAGACACACACACACACACACTGAGACACACACTCTGACACACACACACACACACTCACAGCCAGTTACACACACACACACACTCACAGAGACTGAGACACACACACACACTGAGGCACACACGCCCACCCCACACACGCACACACCACACACCACACACACTGAGACACACACACACTGAGACACACACACACACTGAGACACTGAGATACACACACACACACACTGAGACACACAAACACACACACACACCACACACTGACAACACACACCACACACACACACACTGAGACACACACACACACACACACACACACACCCAGGCATGACCCACACACACCCACACGCACACACACACACACACACACACACCACACCCACTGAGAGACCACACACACACACACCACACACAGGCACTGGACCAACACAACCACACACCACCACCACACACTGCGACTGAGAGTCGGGGATTTGAAAACTTATTCAGAAACATTTTACCTCACTGAGCAGAGAAGTTTGGAATCCGCCTCAAATAACCTTTAGAGATGTTTTAGTTATTTCAGCTAAGAGCAGGGTCATCGTTAAACAAGTGAATGAAGGAAACTAATTGCAGCTGTGGTTTTAAATTAAGCAGGACAACTTGTACTGTATGCTGGTTTAAATTAAAGCAGACAACTTGTACTGTAAAGAGAGCCAGCATATAATATATAATATAATTTCTAATCTGATGTGCATATACGTTAGTACGTTGCATTATAATTCACTACATAAAGATGTACAGATAAAGAAGTGACCCTATTTGGCAAAGTGACACTTTCAAGCATTTAAGCACACGGTCAAAAGATTTTTAACAGATCCGATCACCTTTAGGCTTCCCACCAAACTGGTTTCAGAGTAGAAAGCATTTATCATATTAACCCGGGCAGAAACAAAATACAATACAAAATACTACAGATTTACTACGGACTGTAGAGTCTATGAAGAAACCATTTAATAAAATAGAAATCTTGAGATATGTAATGTTTTCATATAGAAAGGGTCTGGTTTGCAGACTGGACACTGGCAGAGAGAGAGAGAGAGAGAGAGAGAGAGAGGATGATCACGATAGAAGACAGTGAGGAGGAGGAGGAGAGAGATGAGGAGGAGGAGGAAGAGGAGAGGAGAGAGAGGAGAGGGGGGGGAGAGAGGAGGGGAGGGAGAGGAAGAGGAGGAGAGAGAGAGAGAGAGAGAGAGGAGAGGTAGAGAGAGAGGGGAGGGGAGAGAGGAGAGAGAGGAGAAAGAGGAGAGAGGAGAGAGAGAGAGAGAAAGAAGAGGAGAGAGAGAGAGAAAGAAGAGGAGAGAGAGAGAGAGAGAAGAGAGAGAGAGGAGAAACAAAGAGAGGCAGAGGGGGAGAGGGACTTGACTCGGAGTGGAGGGAGAGGAGAGGAGGGAGAAGAAAGGAGAAGGGGAGAGAGAGGGAGAGGAGGGAGAGGGAGAGAGGAGAGAGAGGGGAGAGGAGAGAGGAAGAGAGAGGAGAGGAGGAGAGAGAGAAAACAGAGAGAGAGACGAGAGGGGAAAAAGAAAGAAGAGAGGGGTAGAGAGGAGTGGAGAGTAGGGAGGGAGGGAGAAAGAGAGGAGAGGAGAGAGAGAGAGGAAGAGAGAGACGGGGGGGAGATCTCTGAGAAGAGAGGGAGGGAGGAGAGGCGGGGAGAGAGAGAGAGGGATAGAATGAGAGGGAGAGGAGCAGTGAGAGGGGAGGGGAGGAGGAGGGAGGGAGAAAGAAAGGAGAGAGAGAGAAAGAGAGAGAAGGAGAGGAAACACAGTTTCTTGGCAGATGAGTTGCAGCATAATCGGCATTAAAATAGATTTTTTTTTTTTTTTTTTTTGTGTGAATCGAGAGTCTCGGAATTTTAAATTTGAAAATCGAATATTACTCTAGACACTATAATGACCACAGAAATCAAATTACAAAGTCGATGCGATCATTGATTCACAAAAAAAAAAAAAAAAAAAAAAAAAAAAAAAAAAAGTTTTGAAGATAACGGAACTGGCCGCATATAGAAATTTAGATTTTTAAAAAGATATTTTCTGCTTTCTCATTTCATAGAGGAGAGAAAAAAAAAAAACGTAATTTTAAATGGTGCTATTCTTAAACAGAATTGCGGGGTTTCAAAGCTGTTGTGGTTGAGAGAAACACACAATGCTTAAAAAGTATCGATTTTTATCTTAAAGGAAACGTACGCGAACAAACACAAATACAAACTAATAATAATAATAAAATAATAATATAATTATATAATTCTTATACATGACATATTGTATGATGAAACGACATGCATCTTACCTTGCAGCGTCCAGACAGTTAGCAATGTAACCTCAGCGAGCAACATGATGCAATTGAAACCTTGCAGCTCCGCTTCTTTTGCTAAACTGTTTCCCCTCCCCTCCCCTCTAAGGAAACTAAACAGATTTTGAAACATTTAGATGCAAAGATAAAATGCGTCACGTTTTCCTGTTCCGCACCTTGCCGTTGTTTTTGGTTGTTTTTGCTTTTTCCCAAACGAAAGTTTCATTTTATATTTGTGAAGAACAAATAGCTCCTGTTTTATTAAGTCTTCTAAAGGAAAATATGCAGAAATATTTATTTTAAGGACCCATGTATAATCAAGTATATGGGGGGGGTGTATATAAGGGGGGGGGGGGGGGGGGGGGGGGGGGGGGGGGTGGGGGGGGGGGTACCCCCCCCGTGGGGGTGGTCTGGTGGGGGGGGGGGGGGGGGGGGGGGGGGGGGGGGGGGGGGGGGGGGGGGGGGGCAAGGGCAGGCAGGGGTGTGTAAACCCTATGTGACCCTTCCCCCCCCCCCCCCCCCCCCCCCCTCCCTTCTGGTCCACTCTCCCCCACCCCCTCCCCACAAAGTGTTGACAAGGGACACAAACGAGGCGGCGGCCCTGTCTTTCCAAACAAAATACAGCTGCTGGGCAGAAGTTTTGCCTTCCCCTCCTACCTAGCTGCATTGCATTCCCAGGGGCTTCCGTATAAGAATGAAACTTATTATATTGCGAATTGCACCCCCTCTATATTGAATGAAACTTTGTCATATTGGAATGATTTGCACACCCCCATATATATAGAATGAACTTATCATATGAATTGCACCCAGTATATAGAATGTAAGGGGGGAAGACTAGCTATGAACTTATCATATTGAATTGCACCCCCTTCTATTTAGAATGAACTGATTCAGCTACATAGAGTCCAGCGAAAGCTGCTTGGAAAGATATATCTGTCTGAATAGTATAATGTGAACTTTAACAGATTGGAATTGCCACCCCTTACTATACTAGAATGAACTCCCTTAGCTTCATAGAGTAAGGAGTACAGTGATAAGCTTAAGCTGCTGAATAATGTTCCCTTGAATCATATTGGAATTGCACCTCCCCTTATATGAATGAAAACTCCTCAGCTGGGGTAGAGTCCAGTGACAAGCTGAGTGAAATCGAAGTATAATAATGTTCCCTTGTTTAACATATGAATTGCACCCCCTCTATTATAGAATAAGTGCCCTGAAGCTGGAGAATCCGATCTTAACAATAGAGTCCAAGTATAGATGAATGTGAAAGCTGCTGAATAATGTTCCCTTGTTAACATATTGAATTGCACCCCCTCTATATAGAATGAACTCCCTCAGCTTCAAGTATCCAGAGAAGGAGTTGAGTGGAGCTGCCTGAATAATGTTTCCCTTGTTAACATATTGATTGAAATTGAAACCTCCCTCTATATATAGAATGAACTCCCTAGCAGCTTCATAGGTCGAGCTATGAAACGCTGAAAGCTGCTGAATAATGTTCCCTTGTTAACATATTGAATTGCACCCCCTCTATATAGAATGAACTCCCTCAGCTTCATAGCCAGAGCTATTTATATAACCAAACTTAACTGACTGCAGTGTAACAGGGTCCTGTCCTTGTTAACATTCAAAAATTCAGGCTAGTTAATTCATGCGTCATTTTTTTTTTTTTATTTTTTAATCTCCCTTACAGTTTTATGATGCTTGCAAACGATGTATATTTCTGACGAAAAAATAAATACATGATTGGCCACAGTTGTATTTTAAAAATGTTTATTGGAGACAGCTGGGGTCTAGCGGACACTTCTACTAGTTCAGCAAGGAGAATTAAAGCACAGCCTTGTGCCGCAGGCTAGCGACTGGACATCAGTCTGAGACAGGGGAAGTAATTCTCGGCCTAAGGCCACAGGGGGGCGCTGTTTAGTTGCAGAGGTTGGTATCACAGCATTGAGCAGTGAAAGAATTTCCACCCATGTTCTCCAGAATGATGCAATCTTTCGCTTTGGCGCACCTTCTAGCATAGCCGTCTGAAAGAGAGAGAGAGAGAGAGAGAGAGAGGAGAGGGGGAGAGAGAGAGAGAAAGGGGGAGAGAGAGAGAGAGAGCAGAGAGAGCGAGAGAGAGAGAGAGGGCCGATCGCTTGAGCAGAGATCTCAGGAAAGAGGAGTCGAGGGCATGAGAGCGAGGAGGAGGAGGGGTCCGAGGGAGAACGGGAGAGAGAGAAAGAAGAGGGGGGAGAGAGGGAGAGAAAAATGGAGGGAAGACGGAGATTGAGGAGAGAGAGAGAGGAGAGGGGAGCGAGGGAGAGGAAAGGGGAGCGATGAGAGGAAGAGAAAGGAGACAAGGTGGGGAGCAGAGATAGAAGATGAGACCGGGAGGGGGGGGGAGAGAGAGAGTGGGAGAAGGTAGGAGAGAGAGGTGAGAGGAGGGGGAGAGGAGGGGAGAGAGAGAGAGGAAAGGGAGAGAGAGGGAGAGAGAGAGAGAGAGAGAGAAGGAGAGAGAGGGCGAAGGGAGGGGGGGGGGGAGAGAAAGGGGGAGAGAGAGAGAGGGGGAAGGAAAGGGGCAGAGGGAGGGAGAGCAGGAGTAAGAGAGAGGAGAGTGGGAGTGAGAGAGAGAGAAAGAGAGAGAGAGAGTAAAGTGAGTAAATCTCACCACACACAGGTGCGTAAAGCTATCAATAACTTAATTAGTCTTGACCCATTACAAGGGTGGACTGAGTGGAGAAGCAACTAGAAAGCAATGAATCGATTATCTGCCAGTCAGCACCCCATAATGGACTTGCAACACCTTTCTGTCCCCCTGAAAACACTCCCCTGAGTACCTGTGACAATCCTCTTAATATTAAAATAATCCTCTTAATATTACTCATTTTAACAGGATCACAGGCCCCCCTGTCTGTCTGTCTGCATTGCCATTGAAGATCATTGAGGGTATAGTTAGCACACTGTGGTCCCATTCTACCAGCCTCGCCCCATTGCAGCTGCCCTATACTTGTGCTATCATTGCCCCTCAGTGTAATACAGAACCATTATTGCAGTGCCACTGTCTGTCTGCATTGCCATTGAAGATCATTGAGGGTATAGTGAGCACGCTGTGGTCCCATTCTACCAGCCTCGCCCCATTGCAGCTGCCCTATACTTGTGCTATCATTGCCCCTCAGTGTAATACAGAACCATTATTGCAGTGCCGCTGTCTGTCTGCAGTGCCATTGAAGATCATTGAGGGTATAGTTAGCACACTGTGGTCCCATTCTACCAGCCTCGCACCATTGCAGCTGCCCTATACTTGTGCTACCATTGTCCCTCAGGACGATCCATTGTTAATACAGTACCACTATTGCAGTGCCACTGTCTGTCTGTCTGTCTGTCTGTCTGTCTGTCTGTATTGTCACTACAGTGCCCCTGTCTGTCTGGCTGTCTGTCTGTCTGTCTGTCCACATTCAGATGCAACCCCTGATGCACCCTTGTGCTGGTCTGTGGTGCGAACTCAGGTCTACCAGTATCGAACCATATTGCATGCCACGGGTCTGTCCTTGGTGCATAACGTTGTCCCAACTCTAGTCTTGTATTGTCACTTGCAGTGCATGACCATGTCCTGACAAGTCTGTCTGTCAGTTCTGTGTTCACTAGGGACACTACAGTGCCCCTGTCTGTCTGTCTGTCTGTCTGTCTGTCTGTCTGTCTGCACTGTCAGAGCAGTGCCCCTGTCTGTCTGTCTGGCTGTCTGTCTGTCTGTCTGTCTGTCACTACAGTTCCGTGTGTCTGTCGTCGGTGGTAGTGTCAACTACAGTGTAAGGAGTCTGTGCGTCTGCTGGTGATGTCACGGGGACAGAGGTCTGTCTCCTCCACTGTCAAGAGCAGGTCTGTCACACGGTTGGACGTGTCAGACGACAGTTCCTGTCCAAAGCCGGCAGAATTGCAGTTCTTACACAAGCGGTGGTGTGCTGCCAAGTCCCATAGGAGTCCAGACGTGTTACCTCAATGTATCCGTAGGTCTGCACCAGTGGTCTCTGGATCCTCACGTAATGTTCCAGACGCCAACAGAAGACGCAATGCAGTTATTGCACTTCAAAGACTGGCCTGTGATGACAAGGCAGAGGGTTCTGTTAATAAGCTTCCCTATGCTTTACCAGACCTCTCTGTGCTTTACAATGCTTCCCTATGCTTTACCAGACCTCTCTGTGCTTTACAATGCTTCCCTATGCTTTACCATTTCTACAGAAATCTCTGGTCTGCTGGAGACGACTGTCGAAATGCTTTACGAAAACATGCGATCACGAATTGGTTGGATGCTTTACCACACCTCTTTCTTTCTTTTTTTTAAATTATGGATCCATCACACATTTGCAGAACAGACCTAGGTTAGTGGTGTACCTTTTAGTCCGAAGCTGGTTGGAGAATGAAATGTTCCACCGCACCACAAAGTACAGAAATAGTGCAACGGTACCAGTCAAGGAAAGCTTTTTTTACGTGCACATAGCAAGAATCACAACGAAGGTCAGGCTCTTCATTTTAGCGTATTTTTATGTCTCACCGTCCTGCAAGTTAAGCGAAAGTCACAATGTACAGAACCAGTTCAAAACAAAAAAACAATCGATTAATTTAACCACACAGAAAAGGGATTGTCTTCTCGCTGTAACGCCGGCAAATCGCCACAAGAGGGCAGCATTGTTCCAGAAATAAAAGGCTTTGACACGCTTTGACAGGCACAGCAATGCTTAACCAGTGAGGTGCCGACCAAAAAGGCGATTGCATTTTAAAACGAAGAAAAGTTTATTTGGACTTAGTCTCACTTCTCAGATCGGTTTGTTCTCCCCGTCAAAAGAAAACAGGAGAATCGTGTGAACCTGCGGCGTTGAACCTGGAGTGCGAAGCGGTCGTGAACCTGCACTCCACGTTGGTTTTTTCCGCTAACGTTGGGTTTTGAAACGAGCCCCTTCCAAGAGGAAGAGGAAGGGGCGTTTTCATTGTTTGCTCTCTAGTTTTGTCGGGAACGTTTTGAAAAGTAACAACAAGGAGCAAAATCTTCAAAAACAAAAAAAAAAACAAAAAAAAAACACGTTGTTGTTTTTTTAAACTATTAATTTTTTTTTTTTAAATCCTGTGCTACTTTTTAATGCATGACATATTTGTAAAAATAACTCTTTTTTTTTGTTAAAATTTTGCACACTTAATAATTATATTGAACTAACAATGTAACACAATGTGTATTGCAAAATTTTAACATGTATTTACGAAATGCATTTTTTGAATTTAATTGGATAATGACCTACTTAAAAAATATAGTAAATATATATAAATAATATATATATATATATATATATAATATATATATCAGATATATATATTCGTTATAATTATATCTATAACTATTTTATGATAAATAAAGTAAAGTAAATACTTTTTTCTTTTTTTAATTACATTGAAATAAAGAAATTAATGAACTTACTTTGTTGGGTGGTTGCTCGGTGTGTTTGTGTGAAGCCTAGTCCACGGACTGTCTCAATTTTAAGGAAGTGACTTTTGCTTGAAATGTTTAACGAAATATTGCAAAAACACGAAAACAGGGGGGTGGGGGGGGGGGGGTGGGGGGGGGGGGGGGGGGGGGGGGGGGGGGGGGGGTGTTGCAACGCTACTTCCGTAAACACTCTGGTCTGTTAAGGGTTAAATTCCACGCAGCTTTACCGGCATAAACACGCCTCGCCTTGAAACACATGCAAACCCGTTCACTTTGACTCTGCAATAGACAGACAGACAGACAGACAGGGGTTTCGGCAATTTGTTAGGACCAGACAGACAGGAAAGTAGCCCAGACAATTTGCAAATAGGGTGTGAGTACCGAATTATGGCCGTATTTGTTGCGTGAGCGTGTTAGTTTACTTTGTACTTTGGGCAAGGTGAAAAACTGGAGACGTTGTTTATCTTGTCTGGGGTCTTAAGTCTGTCTGCAGTCTCAGACCGTTAGGGAGAGTCAGAAACACAGGAGATGCATCATATTGGGAAGAAAAAGAACCACCAGACACAATTCAATCTGGGACGGTGAGAACTCTTTCTCAAAATCGAAGGTTAAGTTTATTAAAGCTGCAGGCACCCAGACAGACAACAGACAGACACGAGACAGACAGTTCAGAGCGAGGTTAGAAGAACTGCAGTTTTGTCAATACAGTTATAATCATTCTTTTGGGTTATGTGTTAAGAAGTTTTCGAGTTCGGTGTTCTGGAACTTCCATAGACCGGATTTAAAGGACAAATACATTTCTTACCTTCGTCATTTTGACCCGCATAAAATCAACATTTAAAATGGAAATGACGCACAGCGCTCTGTCTGAAATCACAGAGGAAACGCACCGACTGAAGCTATCGCGGTTTTGTTTGCAAAACACAAAGTTTAGTCACGGGAGAGAAATGGAAGGGAGGATGTTTGGTTTTTTTTTTTTTTTAAAGGGGAATTTTGTTAGAGAAATCCTTCCAATTAATCAAAGCCCAATTGTGGGTTGAACAAGTAATTCTCGCTACCTCCGCTCGCGAAAAATAACAAAAGCTTTCCTGGCTGCCTGGAACTTTGGAGGAAAACCAAAGAATGGGGGGCCACCCGTGGTGCCCCCTATATATACCCTCAATGACAACTTTTTTGAATAAACGCATAGGAGGTGCGCGACAGGACAGTGTTGTTTGCCAATAATGGTTGTGTCTTACACTGAGGGGCAATGGCAGCACAAGTATAGGGCAGCTGCAATGGGGCGAGGCTGGTAGAATGGGACCCCAGTGTGCTAACTATACCCTCAATGATCTTCAATGGCAATGCAGACAGACAGTGGCACTGCAATAATGGTTCTGTATTACACTGAGGGGCAATGGCAGCACAAGTATAGGGCAGCTGCAATGGGGTGAGGCTGGTAGAATGGGACCACAGTGTGCTAACTATACCCTCAATGATCTTCAATGGCAATGCAGACAGACAGTGGCACGGCAATAATGGTTCTGTATTACACTGAGGGGCAATGGCAGCACAAGTATAGGGCAGCTGCAATGGGGCGAGGCTGGGGTGGGGTCACACAGTTTAAGCGAGGGTATGGTTGTCACAGCTCCGTTGTCCCAGGTGGTACGTTGATTGTCGTTATACAGGTGCCACATATGACGGGCAATGCCCGACACGTTACCCCGCGTGCGACAGTGGGGTGTCTGCAATACCTTAGGGAAGGTTACGTTAAACAAAATTTACTATCGGCGTCTGTCTGTATCCTTTTTGTGATGTTTAACGTGCCACTCGCCCAGGTATGGACATTTCTTGTTACATTTGGAGTTTTTACTGCGAAACAGACTGCGCGACATGTTCTTCAGGTAACACATGAAAGACAAAGTTACCCACCACCCACCTTCCGTCACGAACGATTCAAACGGGTCACACCTGTATATTGGCGAGTTATCTTCAATGGCAATGCAGACAGACAATGGCACTGCAATAATGGTTCTGTATTACACTGAGGGGCAATGGCAGCACAAGTATAGGGCAGCTGCAATGGGGCGAGGCTGGTAGAATGGGACCACAGTGTGCCAACTATACCCTCAATGATCTTCAATGGGCAATGCAGACAGACACTGCGCATGCTTTCACGGTCGGTAAACTCAATGGGACACACAGTGTAGTCATATGCATTGACAAGGGGGTTAGGGCAACCCTGGGAACACAGCAGTGACAACTGGCACGAAATAGTCATCAAGTTCTGTAGACAGTGGGGCAACAGAATGCGTTGTACTGTTCGATTTAGGGGAACAAAAAGGAAAAAGTTTTCTAAAATGTGTAATCCGCATGACTCTTTGTACTCATTTAAACGACAAACAATACGGACCGTTCCCTCCCTCAATTTAGGTCGTGTAAAGAAGACTAGGTGTTGATTGGACAGCGAGGTCATAAAATTTTTTTGGGGGGTGGGGATTTAAGGCCCACACATTCCCAGTGGTCAGCTAGGTCAGGAGAACAAAAAAACAACAAAAAAAAAAAAAAAAAAATCCCTCTCTGTTTGAACACAATGGAAAGAAAGAACGAGGAAGAATCTGTTTTTATTTAATTTTCTTTATTTTATTTTGGGTCAGCTTCCTCGCTGTTGTAATAAAGCCTGTGCCCTAAAAACACCTGATCTGTTTGTTGCTAAAAAGAACAGCAAAGCTCTGAGATTAAATTACTGTTTTCCTTTTATTTACATTGGACTGTAATTCATTGCCACAGTGTCTGATAACACAACCTGTCGCTAGTATTCCCAGCACAGTATAGAGACACAGGATCAATTACAGGAGCATTGTTTGCTAAAATTCCAATGCTTTTTTCATCAATCACAATGTTGCAGTGATTGCAATTATTCTTACAATGAAACTAAAAATCAAGAGATACAACTACACTACCTCTCTCCCCTCTCTTCTCTTTCCTCTCACCTCTCTTCTCTCTCCTGTCTCCTCTCTCTCCTCTCCTTCTTAAGGAGAGAGAGGAAGGGAGAGCAGAGGAGAGGGGCGGAGAGGGAATAAGGGGATTTTTCTCTCTCTCTCCCTCTCCCCTCTCCTCCTCTCCTCCTCTCCTCCTCCTCCTCCTCTCTCTCCTCTCTCTCTCTTCCTCTCTGTCTCCTCTCTCTCCTCTCCGTCTCCCTCTCTCTCTCCCCTCCCGCGAGATAAGGAGAGAGTGGAGAGGGGAGACGAAAGGAGAGAGGGAGGAGGGAAGCGGAGCTCTAGAGGACAGTAGGAAGAGAGGAGGCGAGTAAAAGGGCGAGAGAGGAAGCGGAGAGGGGAGAGCGGGAATTCGGAGTACAAGAGAGGGATCGAGGGGAGAGAAGAGATGAGGGGAGAGAGGAGAGAGAGGAGGAGAGAAGCCCTGTCTCCTCTCTTCTCTCTCCTGTCTCCTCTCTGTCTCTCCCAAAAGAGAATCGCCTCTGCAGGAGAGGCGTGGGAGAGCCTAGATAGCGCTCAGAGGAGACCTACGGAGAGTACTCAAAGTCGCGGAGATTCGGGGGAGGCTAGGGAAGCCCCTAGTTTTCGGAGAAGATCGAGCTCTCGTGGCAAGAGAGAGAGAGCGAGAGGGTGGAGGAGAAGGAGAGGGAGGGGAGAGCCGAGAAGAGAGGAAGAGAGTCGGAGAAAGGTACATTTAAGAGGTGTATTCTCCATCTAAATTCAACTTGTTTAGTAAAGAGAGAAGGTTTCTCAGGGTCATTGTCTCTATCTCTCAATTGCCTGTTATCAGCGATGTCTTGAGTCCTCCAACAAGACAACACACAACAGATTCACCCCCCAGGTGTGAGCGGAAAAATTCACTCTCCTCTCTCTCTCTCTCTCTCCTTCTCTCCCCTCTCCTCTCTCATTCTCTCTTTCCATGTAAATTCACACATGTTTATTAAGCAAACGCTTAGCAAATCCACAGTAATGAGAGACACTTAACGGACAGCGCTACAGAATTCAGGAGGTGTGTGTGTGTGTGTGGGGGTGTGTGTGTGCCTTTTTAAGAACTAAATATGCCTTTAAAAAAAAAAAAAACCTAAAAGTGCCAAAATCTTTAGTTTGTTGTCGAGTTTCACCCGTGGGACACGATCAAAATAACAAGACCCGCCTAATCTTGGAGTTGTATATCACTCTCAGTGCTTACCTCAGGGGCTGTCTTATATCCTACGTCAACCACACTCTGGGGCTCGGTCAGTGAAGTGGAGGAACCCGATAGGCAGGGAAGCATGCATCTGCGGTTTGTTTGAATCCAAGAGAGTAACCTTCTCTGAGACGTCGTCGTCGTTACGTAAACAACTAACTACGCTCCGTCTAACGTGGGAGGATCAGGGAGACGACTCAGGCGAAACCTATTTTTGTGACGAACTACTACTGAGTGATCGTCAGAATTCTTGTAATCCCAATTTGCTTTAGGGTGTAATTCCAGGCAAATCGCAACTCATAGATTATAACATTACTGATAACCAGTAACTAGTGTCGGGTCAGTATAGCGACTTGGAAGACATAGTTCGCGATCGGCCAAAGTTGCTAAGGGCTTTGCCTTCAATAGATTCACGGATTCTCAAAATCAAGTGACGAGAAACCAAACCAAAAAAAAAAAATGTCTTGTGACTGAGGTTGCTGATTCCTCCACAGTATCCAATGACAAGGAAGCTGTCAGGTTCTCACTTCCTGTGTGATGCGATAGGTTCCTGTTTGATGCTGCAGATAGCTAGCGGTTCAAACTGGTCCTGCTACCTTTGGTACTGGCTGAATTTGCGCAAAACCTTTCGCCAATATCTTGTGATCCGCTTCTAACGGTGAGATCGGGCGTTGCTTTCACCAACATGGTAAGAGAATGTAATTTTATTTATCAATTAAATGCTTAGAAAAAAAAAAAACAGAAAAATTAGGAACCACTTCTATCTGCTTTCCTGTTTGTTAACTTGCTTTGTGTGGAAATTTTTCTCAGGGCAGTGCAAGGGATTGCAGCGCACAGCTCAGGCAAAAAAAAAAAAAATGCATCGCCTAGAATTTTTTGGGGTTTGGACATCGCTGTTAAATATATGAACATAATTTTGAAGAAAGAAAAAAAAAAAACAAAAAAAAAAAAAAAAAATTGCCAAAACAAACAAACAAACAACGGATCTTGTTTAAAAAAAACCCCAAACCTGTAGCGACAAAGATTTTTATATGACTGTATTAAAACTTCTTTGCTTTTGGATGTTTTTACGATATTCTTTGAAAAAAAACAAACAAAACAAACAAACAGCTAGGGATCGCCTTCGAGCATTATCGTAAGTGTCATCATAATAGAGTACTATACCTAAATAGAAAATGTAAGCTGCAATACTTCGTTAAAACAAATTAAGGAGATATCTGGGGGGGGGGGGGGGGGGTGCAAAACTTCTGACCAGAGCTGTATTGCATTGCAGTGTAGTGTAGTGTGGTGTATTGTATTGTATTGTAGTGTGGTGTGATGTATTGTGTTGTATTGTAGTGTGGTGTGATGTATTGTGTTGTATTGTAGTGTGGTGTAGTGTATTGTATTGTAGTGTGGTGTGGTGTGATGTATTGTGTTGTATTGTAGTGTGGTGTGATGTATTGTGTTGTATTGTAGTGTGGTGTGATGTATTGTGTTGTATTGTAGTGTGGTGTGATGTATTGTGTTGTATTGTAGGGTGGTGTAGTGTATTGTATTGTAGTGTGGTGTAGTGTATTGTATTGTAGTGTGGTGTAGTGTATTGTATTGTAGTGTGGTGTGATGTATTGTGTTGTATTGTAGTGTGGTGTAGTGTATTGTGTTGTATTGTATTGTAGTGTGGTGTAGTGTATTGTATTGTAGTGTGGTGTAGTGTATTGTATTGTAGTGTGGTGTGATGTATTGTGTTGTATTGTAGTGTGGTGTAGTGTATTGTATTGTAGTGTGGTGTAGTGCATTGTGTTGTATTGTATTGTAGTGTGGTGTTTTGTATTGTATTGTATTGTGTTGTAGTGTGGTGTTTTGTATTGTGTTGTAGTGTGGTGTAGTGTATTGTGTTGTAGTGTGGTGTAGTGTATTTTATTATAATGGGCTATATTGCAGTATACTGTATTGTAGTGTACTGTATTATACTGTATTGCAGTGTACAGTGTTGCACTGTATTGCAGTGTACTGTGTTGCACTGTATTGCAGTGTACTGTGTTGCACTGTATTGCAGTGTACAGTGTTGCACTGTATTGCAGTGTACTGTGTTGCACTGTATTGCAGTGTACTGTGTTGCACTGTATTGTAGTGTACTGTGTTGCACTGTATTGCAGTGTACAGTGTTGCACTGTATTGCAGTGTACTGTGTTGCACTGTATTGCAGTGTACTGTGTTGCACTGTATTGCAGTGTACTGTGTTGCACTGTATTGCAGTGTACTGTGTTGCACTGTATTGTAGTGTACTGTGTTGCACTGTATTGCAGTGTACAGTGTTGCACTGTATTGCAGTGTACTGTGTTGCACTGTATTGCAGTGTACTGTGTTGCACTGTATTGTAGTGTACTGTATTATACTGTATTGCAGTGTACAGTGTTGCACTGTATTGCAGTGTACTGTGTTGCACTGTATTGCAGTGTACTGTGTTGCACTGTATTGCAGTGTACTGTGTTGCACTGTATTGCAGTGTACAGTGTTGCACTGTATTGCAGTGTACAGTGTTGCACTGTATTGCAGTGTACAGTGTTGCACTGTATTGCAGTGTACTGTGTTGCACTGTATTGCAGTGTACTGTGTTGCACTGTATTGCAGTGTACTGTGTTGCACTGTATTGCAGTGTACAGTGTTGCACTGTATTGCAGTGTACTGTGTTGCACTGTATTGCAGTGTACTGTGTTGCACTGTATTGCAGTGTACTGTGTTGCACTGTATTGCAGTGTACTGTGTTGCACTGTATTGCAGTGTAGTTTGAAATCTGTATCTAAGTGTAATATCCAACATAAAATGTCCGCTGTGCAGTAGCTTGTATGTGAGGCTCCTGCTGATGCAATTTGAGTCCTCAGGTGCTGCACAGAATCTGGGTTGCAGAGGAAGTGGTGGGGCGGCGGAAACCGTTTAACGGAAACGAAAAAACGAGTGGAGCTCAGAGCTCTGAGGGTTCAGCACGCAGCAGAGAGAACTGAAAAATAAATAATGAACCAGCCCCCTTCTCACAGCACAGCGCAGGGTAGCACAGCACAGAGAAGAGAACGAACCAGCCCCCTTCTCACAGCACAGCGCAGGGTAGCACAGCACAGAGAAGAGAACGAACCAGCCCCCTTCTCAAAGCACAGAGAAGAGAATGAACCAGCCCCCTTCTCAAAGCACAGTGAAGATAATGAACCAGCCCCCTTCTCAAAGCACAGTGAAGATAATGAACCAGCCCCCTTCTCAAAGCACAGTGAAGATAATGAACCAGCCCCCTTCTCAAAGCACAGTGAAGATAATGAACCAGCCCCCTTCTCAAAGCACAGAGAAGATAATGAACCAGCCCCCTTCTCAAAGCACAGAGAAGATAATGAACCAGCCCCCTTCTCAAAGCACAGAGAAGATAATGAACCAGCCCCCTTCTCAAAGCACAGAGAAGATAATGAACCAGCCCCTTCTCAAAGCACAGAGAAGATAATGAACCAGCCCCCTTCTCAAAGCACAGAGAAGATAATGAACCAGCCCCCTTCTCAAAGCACAGAGAAGATAATGAACCAGCCCCCTTCTCAAAGCACAGAGAAGATAATGAACCAGCCCCCTTCTCACAGCACAGAGAAGAGAATGAACCAGCCCCCTTCTCAAAGCACAGAGAAGAGAATGAACCAGCCCCCTTCTCAAAGCACAGTGAAGATAATGAACCAGCCCCCTTCTCAAAGCACAGTGAAGAGAATGAACCAGCCCCCTTCTCAAAGCACAGTGAAGATAATGAACCAGCCCCCTTCTCAAAGCACAGTGAAGATAATGAACCAGCCCCCTTCTCAAAGCGTACTGCTTTGGTAAAAGCATGAACTCCTTCACTGAGTGCTGTAATTGTTGCTTGTGTGTCCTCTACAGGACATTAACACCCGAAACCAGGAGAGGCCAGAATACGTGGGGTTTGCCACGCTGCCCAACCAAGTCCACCGGAAGTCGGTGAAGCGCGGGTTCGACTTCACTCTGATGGTAGCAGGTGAGCAGTGTTACAGGGTCCGCTGGGAAATCTTAAGGAGTCGCGGGTTGAGCGATAATGTAATTAGATTGGCATTATAACTTTAACAAGCTTGAAAGTGTTTTCGTGTTTTTTGCGATACACTGGTGTTTCAATCAAAGGATCACGCTGTTCTGGAATGAATGGTCACAGCAAAATAAAATTCGTCCTCCGTCTGGATCTCCGGCCTGTCGCTCCGCGGCGTTCCCGCACCCACACGGCAGAGGGCTGCTCCCTCGCAAGCACTGGTACCCTGTATCTTTCTAGACGAGAGATTCGGGGGAGCAGCCCTGACAAAAGCTGAATCTGTGAATGTAGTCCTTGTTCCAGCTGTGTGTAATGGGGTTTAAAACAGGGTTCATTCAGTAGACTTTTTATATCTCTGCCCTCACCCTGGTCCCAGCGCAGTTGGAAATGGAGATGGATTACTGTATAAGGAAGTCTGTATAATGGTGGAAAGCTAATGAATGTTCTGTCTCTCCCCATACCCCCCTTCTCTGTCCCTTTCTCCATCTCTCCCCTCCTCTTTCTCCCCCTTTTCTCATCTCTTCTTCCCTCTCATCTCCCCTCCTCTCTCTCTTCCTCTCTCCCCTCCCCTCCTCTCTCTCTCCCCTTCTCCCTATCTCTCTCCCCTCCTCTCTCTCCTCTCCTCTCCCCTCCCCATCTCTCTCTCTCTCTCTCTCTCTCTCTCTCTCTCTCTCCCCTCCTCTCTCTCCCCCCTCTCAGGAGAGTCTGGTCTTGGTAAGTCCACTCTGGTTGAAAGCCTCTTCCTGACTGATCTGTACAGCGAAAGAAAGATCCTCAATGCAGAAGGTACTGCTGTGTCCGTTTGTGCGATCCACTGTGTGCTTGTGAGTGCAATTGGGTCTCGGTTGCGATTGTGTTTCAGTGTGTGTTTCAGTGTGTGTGTGTGCTCCTGTGTTTCAGATGAGTTTGTATGGTTGAGTTTGTGTTTCAGATGAGTTTGTGTGGTTGAGTTTGTGTTTCAGATGAGTTTGTGTGATTGAGTTTGTGTTTCAGATGAGTTTGTGTTTCAGATGAGTTTGTGTGGTTGAGTTTGTGTGATTGAGTTTGTGTTTCAGATGAGTTTGTGTTTCAGATGAGTTTGTGTGGTTGAGTTTGTGTTTCAGATGAGTTTGTGTGATTGAGTTTGTGTTTCAGATGAGTTTGTGTGGTTGAGTTTGTGTTTCAGATGAGTTTGTGTGGTTGAGTTTGTGTTTCAGATGAGTTTGTGTGGTTGAGTTTGTGTGGTTGAGTTTGTGTTTCAGATGAGTTTGTGTGGTTGAGTTTGTGTTGTTGTTTCAGAGCGCATCTCTCAGACCCTCGAGATCACAAGGAATGCAGTGGAGATTGAGGAGAGGGGGGTAAAAGTCAAACTAACCATAGTGGACACCCCTGGCTTCGGGGATGCGGTGGACAACACAGACTGGTCAGTACGAGACACTCTGTCCGTCCACCTGCCTCGCACACAGAACTCTGTCTCTCTGTCTGTCCGTCTCTATCTGTCACTAGCTAACGGTACTGTACTGTGCCCTCAACACAAGTCCAGTCTCTGTATCTTTCTGTCTCTGTGTCTGTCTCTGTCTCTGTGTCCATATTAATCTCTGTCTCTGTCTGTCTCTCTCTGTGTCTATAATAACTATGTATCTTTTTCTCTCTCTGTGAGAGAGATTAATTATAAGGAGTCCCAGACACGAGAGAGGAAGATTATTAGGGATTAGGGCCTCTCTCTCTCTCTCTCGCTCTGTCTCTCTCTAATAACCCCTCTGTCCCTCTCTCTCCTCTCCTCTCTCTCTCTCTCTGTCTCTCTAATAACACCTCTGTCCCTCTCTCTCTCTCTCTCCTCTCTCTCTCTCTCTCTCTCTCTCTCTCCCCCTCGCTCTCTCTCTCTCCTCCCCTCTCTCCTCTCTCTCTCTCTCTCTCTCTCTCTCTCTCTCTCTCTCTCTCTCTCTCTCTCTGTCTCTGCTCTCTCTCTCTCTCTCTCTCTCCTCTCTCTCCTCTTCTCTCTCTCTCTCTCTCTCTCTCTCTCTAACCCCCTCTGTCCCTCTCTCTCTCTGTCCCTCTATCTCTCTGTCCCTCTCTCTCTGTCTCTCAGTTGGACCCCGATTGCGCGCTACATCAATGATCAGTTTGAGCAGTACTTCAGAGACGAGAGCGGGCTGAACCGCAAGAACATCCAGGACAACCGCGTGCACTGCCTGCTCTACTTCATCTCCCCCTGCGGGCACGGGTGAGAACTGCGGGGGGCGGGGCCGGGGGGCCGGGTTCTTTAACCAAGCGTGGAACCAGATACCTTCACAATGGTCGCTTCCAACAGGACCTTGTTTGTTTGATGTCTCGTCCGAACGATGGAGCCCCAGGAGGTGAAGTGACTCGCTCGACTGGGTCTCACACACACACACACACACACACACACACACACGCACACACGCACCTCCTGGTATCAAGACCCCTTTTCTTTTCCTAGACCGGCGCGCCTCCCCCCTTTTCTGGTCGTCGCGAACGGGCGCCTCCCGTGCTATTAGGAACGCTTTCTGCGTGGGGAGAAAAGAAAAGGATTTTCAAATGATAAGGGCATCCTCCCCTCTCCCCCTCCCCCCCCCCCCCCCCCCCCCCCCCCCCCCCCCCCCCCCCCCCCCCCACCCCCCTGCCCCCCCCCCACACCCCCCCCCAACCCCAGCGCACCCTTAAAGGCCGACTCCGTGGTTCACGACAAGGTCAACATTGTGCCGGTCATCGCCAAGGCCGACACACTGACCCCTCGGGAGGTCAAGAATCTGAAGCAGAGGGTGAGCGCATTCAAGTAACCAGGACAGGACCGTCGAAATGGCGTTTAAAAGCTCTCTTCGAAATGTCTGCTCTAGTGCCCCCCCGCCTGTGTCAGGATTACAGGCCCGCGTTGTCAAAACAGGCAGCACAGCGGGAACGATCCTTGATTTTTTTTTTTTTACAGCTCTTCCTGCAGCGACTTCAGAGGACAGATCTCAAACCCCGGGGCACTAGAGCAGACATTGTGAAAAGAGCTTTGAAGCAGACTTAGCGTAGAAAGCTGTCGGGATGTTGAACAATGAACAGAAAAACGACAGCCGTGTTATTTAAACAGGTGTGGCCACACTGCGTTTATTAGAACACCCCACTGCTTCAGCTCTTTTGACAGGATGTGCGTTTTTTTTTTTTTTTTTCACGAATCCAGGTGCGCGACGAAATCAAGGAATTCGGGATCAGTATTTACCAGTTCCCTGATTGCGATTCCGATGAAGATGAGGAATTTAAACAGCAAGACACAGCTCTGAAGGTAAGAGGGCAGAAGAAAAGTTTTGGGAACGAGAGAGGTCCGTTGGGCCCAGCCACGCTCGTCTCTCGTTAGCGCACCCTTCTCCTCGGCTGATAAACTATTTCTTTAGCAAAACCACAGCACAGTGTAATGGTAAAGCAGAGGGAAGCATTGTAAAGCACAGAGAGGTCTGGTAAAGCATAGGGAAGCATTGTAAAGCACAGAGAGGTCTGGTAAAGCAGAGGGAAGCATTGTAAAGCACAGAGAGGTCTGGTAAAGCACAGGGAAGCATTGTAAAGCACAGAGAGGTCTGGTAAAGCATAGGGAAGCATTGTAAAGCACAGAGAGGTCTGGTAAAGCATAGGGAAGCATTGTAAAGCACAGAGAGGTCTGGTAAAGCATAGGGAAGCATTGTAAAGCACAGAGAGGTCTGGTAAAGCATAGGGAAGCATTGTAAAGCACAGAGAGGTCTGGTAAAGCACAGGGAAGCATTGTAAAGCACAGAGAGGTCTGGTAAAGCATAGGGAAGCATTGTAAAGCACAGAGAGGTTTGGTAAAGCATAGGGAAGCATTGTAAAGCACAGAGAGGTCTGGTAAAGCATAGGGAAGCATTGTAAAGCACAGAGAGGTCTGGTAAAGCATAGGGAAGCATTGTAAAGCACAGAGAGGTCTGGTAAAGCATAGGGAAGCATTGTAAAGCACAGAGAGGTCTGGTAAAGCACAGGGAAAGCATTGTAAAGCACAGAGAGGTCTGGTAAAGCACAGGGAAGCATTGTAAAGCACAGAGAGGTCTGGTAAAGCATAGGGAAGCATTGTAAAGCACAGAGAAAGCACAGTGTCATTATATTAGAAGTTATAAATCCATATTATCAACTAAGACACATTCAGAAACTAATTTTTTTTTTTTTGTGTGTTTTGTTTCCAGAACAGCTTTCCCTTTGCAGTGATTGGCAGCAACACAGTGATCAGGGAGAATGTTGAGCGACCAATGAGAGGCCGGGTTTACCCGTGGGGCGTGGTCGAGGGACTCAGGGGCGAGGGGAGTGAATGCGCCCTACCGGGAGGAGGGAGGGGTCTTGGGATCGACGAAGGGCGGAGTCTTGCCCCAACGGGGGGGTAGGATTCATTATATCGGGCATGTCACGTTCCTGCGTGGAGCACGTTATTTTATAATATTATTATTATTCTTATTATTAATATAATATTAATAATGGGACAAACCTCATTACTATTCCAAGAGAGGGGGGATCCTCTTCCTGTCACCTTTCCCTCCCTATAGGAACTCTGAGTAAAAAATAAGTTCAATATCTCTCCTCATTGCTAGGACCTTCCCTTCTCTATCTCTCCCCTCTTGCCTCTAAATCTTCCATCCCATCCTCTTCCCTCTCTCTCCGTCCTCCTATCCCTACATTGGGAGAGATCACTATCCTTCTCTCCCAGAGAGTCCCTTCCCCTTCCTCCATCTCCATCTCTCAAACCCTCTCTCATACCTTTTCCCCTTTTCTCCTCCCTTCTCTCCGCTCTCCTCTCCTTCCTGTCCCCTTTCCTCTGAGGTCCAGAGGACTGTATCTCCTCTCTGCCTCTCTATGCACTAGTATTCTCTCTCTCTCCCTCCCCTCCTCTCTCCTCCCTTGTCTTCCTCTCCTCTCTCCTGCCCTCTAGTTGATAACCCCTCACACTGTGACTTTGTAAAGCTCAGGAACATGTTGATTCAGACTCACATGCAGGATTTGAAGGACATCACGCAAGAGGTCCACTACGAGAACTACAGAGCAGAGTGCATTCAAAGTCTGAGCCACAGTGGAGCCAAGGAGAGAGTCAGCCGCAAGTCAGTGTGATCCCTGCACACTCCACTGCCTGCCTCCCCACCCCCTCCCCTGATCGCTCTCTATTGATCTCTCTCTCTGTATTGATCCATCTCTCTCTGTATTGATCAGTCTCTCTCTATATTGATCTCTGTATGGATACCTGCGTCTCTCTCTCTCTGTATTGATCAGTCTCTCTCTATATTGATCTCTGTATGGATACCTGCGACTCTCTCTCTCTGTATTGATCCATCTCTCTCTGTATTGATCAGTCTCTCTCTATATTGATCTCTGTATGGATACCTGCGTCTCTCTCTCTCTCTGTATTGATCCATCTCTCTCTGTATTGATCAGTCTCTCTCTATATTGATCTCTGTATGGATACCTGCGTCTCTCTCTCTCTGTATTGATCCATCTCTCTCTGTATTGATCAGTCTCTCTCTATATTGATCTCTGTATGGATACCTGCGTCTCTCTCTCTCTGTATTGATCCATCTCTCTCTGTATTGATCAGTCTCTCTCTATATTGATCTCTGTATGGATACCTGCGTCTCTCTCTCTGTATTGATCCATCTCTCTCTGTATTGATCAGTCTCTCTCTATATTGATCTCTGTATGGATACCTGCGTCTCTCTCTCTGTATTGATCAGTCTCTCTCTATATTGATCTCTGTATGGATACCTGCGTCTCTCTCTCTCTCTCTCTCTGTATTGATCAGTCTCTCTCTCTATTGATCTCTGTATGGACACCTGCGTCTCTCTCTCTGTATTGATCCATCTCTCTCTGTATTGATCAGTCTCTCTCTATATTGATCTCTGTATGGATACCTGCGTCTCTCTCTCTCTGTATTGATCCATCTCTCTCTGTATTGATCAGTCTCTCTCTATATTGATCTCTGTATGGATACCTGCGTCTCTCTCTCTCTGTATTGATCCATCTCTCTCTGTATTGATCAGTCTCTCTCTATATTGATCTCTGTATGGATACCTGCGTCTCTCTCTCTGTATTGATCCATCTCTCTCTGTATTGATCAGTCTCTCTCTATATTGATCTCTGTATGGATACCTGCGTCTCTCTCTCTCTGTATTGATCCATCTCTCTCTGTATTGATCAGTCTCTCTCTATATTGATCTCTCTCTCTCTCTGTATGGATCCCTGCGTCTGTCTGTATTGATCTGTGTGTGTCCCTTTCTTTGTCTGCATTGATCTCTCTTCTCTTTCTCTGATAACCCCTCTGTGCCTCTCTCCCCCCTCCTCTCTCTGTACTGATCAGTTTCTTTGCTTGTATTGATCCATCTCCCTGTCTGGATCCCTGCATCGGTTTGTACTGATCTCTCTCTCTCTCTCTCTCTGTATGGATCCCTGAATCTGTATGTATTGATCCATCCCTCTCTGTATTGATCCATCTCTCTCTGTATGGATCCCTGCATCTGTCTGTATTGATCCCTCTCGTATGGAACCCTGCGTCTGTCTGTATTGATCCTTCTCTCTCTCTCTGTATTGATCAGTCTCTCTGCGTATGGATCCCTGCATCTCTGCCTGTATTGATCCCTCTCTCTCTCTCTCTCAGTAAGATCTCCAGGCAGAGCATCACAGAGCTGTCACTTGTTCCACTGGCGGAAACAGAGAAACTCATCAGAGAGAAGGATGAGGAGGTGAGGAGAGAAGGAGGGAGAGAGGGAGAAGCAAAAGGAGGAGGGAGAAAAATCAGACAGACAGACAGCTCTGCAGCCAGACGGACAGAAAGATTCTGTATCAGAGCTAGACAGACAGACAGAGGGTAACATGAGAATACAGCAGACAGACAGGCAGACAGACACACACACAGACGGTAACAGAAAAAAAAAAATGAAGTCCCTAATTTTGCGTCTCGTCTTTCTGTTTATTTATTTTTTCTCCATCGCAGCTTCGTCGCATGCAGGAGATGCTGCAGAAAATGCAACAGCAGATGCAACAGAGTCAAGGAGAACAATCGGATACACTGTGAGAGAGGAGAGGAGAGGGGAGCAGAGGAGAGGAGAAGAGAGGAGAGAGAAGACGTTCAAGTTGGAGGGGAAGGGAGAGGAGAGGGGAGAAGAGGTTCAAATTTTAGGGGAAGGGAGAGGGGAGGGGAGAGAGAGCAAAGTGCGAAAGATCTCGACAACTTCATAAATTATAACAAAACATATGAAATGCGGCTTAAGAGAGAAATATATACATTGTAGACTTTTCCTTTTCCTGTCTATCTCTGCTGATGTCAAGGTTTTAATAAAGTTGTTGCATTTGAAAATGACGCTGTAGCCTCTCCTGTGGTTCGCTGGACTCTGATCTTGTTATCGCATTCTTTAGAAACCAGTTTCTCAGAGTCTTCAGTGTGAATTAAACGACAGCGAGGGACATCTAGTGGAAACGTTTGCCATTGAATTGGCACTGAAGACGCTGAGAGAGACTTCTAGTGGAAACGTTTGCCGTTTCAAAGTTTTTGTATTATTCTAAAATTCAGCATTAGTGAGTATGTAAAAATTATAATTTTAAAATTAGCTGGTCTTTGTAGAATATAATAATAAAAATATTTAACTAAACTTTTATTGAGAAAGAAAAGGTCACATTTTCTATCAGAGAGAGGGAGGAGAGGAGAGAGAGACCAATACAAGAATTGTGATGGATGCAGGCACTGACTGAACATACAACTATGGGGGGAAAAAATCTATTTATATAAAAATGTAAAACACAAATAAATCTCACAAACATTCCAGTTTTTGCAAAACAAAAAACAAAATCCACAAGTGAGGGGGTCAGTAATCCTGTTAATAAAGCTAATAAGAGGTGAGAGAATGGGTTTTAAAGATGGTCAGTGCTCCTTTAAAAGGGAGGGGCCGGTGATCATGTTAAAAAAAGCTAATAAGGGGTAAAACCCCCCCCCCCCCCCCCCCAAAAAAAAAAAAAAAACAAACAGAAAAAGAACTAAAACAGGGAACTTTTGTCTTGAACACAGCGAGTTTGTGTCGCGAGTCAGCCCCCTCCAACCTCCGTCCGGCTCAGTCCTGGTACTCTGTGTATTTCTTGGCTGACCCGTGGACCTTGCTGGCCGGGTACTTGACCCGGTTCAGCTGCATTTTCTCCAGCACGGCCTGGGGTAAGTCCACGTGGCACTTCTCAGCCAGCTCCACGAGATAGATCAGAACATCACTCAGCTCGTGACTCAGAGCCACGCGCTCCTGCTCCGACCAGTCAGGGAGCCCCTCTGCCACCTCGCCTTTCCATTGGCTGAGAGCGAGAGAGAGCAAGAGAGAGAGGAGGGGAGGAGGGAAGAGAGGAGAGAGAGAGAGAGGAAGAGGAGAGAGAGAGAGAGAGAGAGAGACCCATTACCAGGCAGATTACAGTAACTGCAAACAATATAGGAGTGGAAATCAGACTCCTATTGCACAGCAGTGTGATCCAGTCCAGGTTTTGCTACCAGCTTGATCAGCCCCCAGTGTGTCTAGCTAACAAGCTCAGGTGTGTCTTATTA